>NW_020664545.1:1309853-1314174 GCF_002925995.2 Terrapene triunguis
GGAAAGATCAGCTGGGCTTGCAGAGATCAATAAAACCAGAAACGCCCTGGCCCAGGAAGGGGAGTGAGAGGATCACGCCCCCCCACCCCCGCCAACACAGCCAGCCCAGGCTAGACTCTGCTTGGTCCAGTTCCATTGTAAAGTCCCCAGTGACAGAGCTGCCCCTGCCTTTGGAGACCATCCCACAGCCCGGAGCCCCTCCGGGCTAGTCACTCCCACCCCACTTCACCTAACCGCCTGGGCAGAGGAGGGTGCGTCCACACTGCAATGCGAGCCCATGCTCAGACTCCGGCTTGAGCCCAAGCCCACACTGATCTGTCTGACTTGGGCCAGGAAGCCCTCAGGACCTGGCAGAGGGGGTGGGTCCAAGCCAGAGTCCCATTGGGACTTGAGTCCAAACTTCATCATTTTGCAGTGTGGACGCAGCTCAGGCCAGGTCCCCAGACTCATGCCCTGAGTCCACCAAGACTATCCCACAATCCCCTGGGCCAATATTCCTTGGCCTGTGTCATGGAGCAGGTGGATTTGACCTGAGAATGTTGCTGGGGAGTTACATTGGGGATGAGAAGGAAGCTACCTGAGCTGTAACCTGAGCCAGGAGGGGGGTTGGGACAAGTGACACCTTCTGCCCGGGAGACTGAACAAAGGAGAGGAGGGCAGAGGGGAGGGGGGAGAGAGCTGCTGGAGGGTTTTGGTTTTAGTTTCCTGTTTTGGGCTGGGTGGTGCAACACAGGGAACCCCAAGCTGGGGTCTAAACTCCCTAAACCCCCCAGAAGGACTTGATTGAGGGGTTCTGGTTGTACCTACACGCTCTGCTTGGGACTGTGTTCCTGTCATCTAATAAACCTTCTGTGTTACTGGCTGGCTGAGAGTCCCGGTGAATCTCAGGAAGAGGGGTGCAGGGCCTGACTCCCCCACACTCCGTGACAGTCTGTCTATCCCAAGTCTGGCCAATCAACCCTCAGAAATGCAAGCCAATCTCTGGTTCAAATGCAGCTGGAAAACAAAACACTCAGCACCAGGCCAGGCCTGTGCTAAACCCCAGCTCACGCTTTGCCGTGGCCGCTGCTTCCCCCCAGTCCCTGGAGAAAACCCGCTGGCCAGACCCAAGCAGGGATCACCCAGGATGGGCTGAGTCCGATGGCAGGACTCTGGCGGCTCCAGAAAAAGCCCTGCTCAGTCAGTTCTATCCTGGCTCTACTTGTCCTTCCAGCTCTGCCTAGCAGGGCTGCGCTTCTCCGGCCACCTGCTGGGCTCCGCACACAGTGGGGCACGGGAGAAGGGCCTCTGGTCACCCTGGGCCGCTTCCTCTAGGACGGTCACTCCTTTGTAAACATGGAGCCCCGCTGCCGAGCAGGGAAGAGGCCATCACATCCCTAGTCGGAGGGAGAAAGGTGTCACGGAGTTCCCGGGCGATGCTCTGGAACTGCTCCCCACAAAGCCAGGCAGGACTTTGGGGAGCCTCCTCTCCCTCGGAGCAGACTGTCTTCAGGGCAAGAAGCTCACACGGCTTCACCTTCCTGGGTCTCTCCTTGGAGCCAGTGGCGTAGCCAGGGTTGCTGCCGAGGAGGAGCGGCGGAGAAAAAAGGCGCATGTCCTTCGGCGGCATTTCGGCGGCCCAGTGCATGCGCCGCTCCGTTCTTTGGTGGCATTTTGGCGGCCCTGCGCATGCGCCGAAATGCCGCCGAAATCACGGACGAGGGGAAAAGGCGCCACTTGGGAAATTCTGGGCTCGGGGGAGCAGGCGCTCCCCCTGCTCCCTCCCTAGCTACACTACTGCTTGGAGCATTCAGCATATGCCCCTCCGTGCGCTTCCCACAGCGAGTCCGCCCAGGCGGGGTCCTGGGGAAGCCAGAAGACCTGCACGCACCTTCACTTCGCAGTCAGAGGTGACTCTCAGCCAGCCAGTAAAACAGAGGTTTATTAGATGACAGGAACACGGTCTAAAACAGAGCTTGAGGTACAGAGAACAGGACCCCTCAGCCGGGTCCATTCTGGGGCCCAGTGAGCCAGACAATCCAATCTGCCCTCCCTTCCCATCCCCAGCCAGCTCCCAACTGAAACCCCCTCCAGCCCCTCCTTTCTGGCTTTTGTCTCTTTCCTGGGCCAGGAGGTCACCTGATCTCTTTGTTCACCTTTAGCTATCCCCTTGCAGGGGGAAGGTCCCTGCCATTTGTTGCTAAGAGACAGATTGTCGGACATTTATGCACACTGGAGACTTAAGAAATGCATAGGGGAAACTGAGGCACCCACACAGTATTCAGAGGAAACATTAAGAACAGTCCCACTTCATCACAAAAGGGCACAGTACTGTCCCTGTGCACGGAGGTGCCAGGCTTGGATCTCAGACTAGGAAATGCCCCAGCATCCAGGCTGCATGTCTGCAGCCAATGTAATCCCCACGCTACAGGCCTGGAGCGACGTGTGGGTGAAATCCAGCCCCCTGACGCTGGGTCTCAGAAAAGAGGGTATAAATGCAGCGAGCGAGTGAGTGCCTAGCTAGCAATGCCAAAAGTATGCACGCTGGGTGACGCCCGGCTGCACTGCCATCCTGGCAAAACTCTCATTGACCTCAGTGCGGCCAGGCCTTCACCCGCGCAGCCCACCGACCTGCCTAGCAGCACGGCACTCGGCCCAGGACAGGCATTGCGGCTAACAAAGAGACAACCTTAGCCAAGCCTTCAGCAGCCTGGAACCAGCCCCTCCGGAAGCGGATTTCTTGGCAGATGCCCCTGCAATGTACAGATGGAGGGCGGGGGGGGGGGGGGGGGGAGGAGGTTGCTAACAGACAAAAATAATGACACCCTTTGCTCCTTCACAGGAGGCTGATCAGTCTGATTAGCTGATTTACCAGAAGACTCCGTGGTTGTGTTGCTGGATACACAGACTGTAAAACAGAACAAACAAACCCAAACCCACCGGCTGCTGTTTACCAGCCCTGCAGCCCCAGAGAGGAAGGATTTGATTTCCAGCCCAGCTGAGCCACCATCAATCTTATTCATGCAGCAGAAACAAAATAAATATTCCAAAGCGGCCGCCGAGGAATTAATGTCTCCAGGGATCCTCATTTGTTCGGCCTGACAGCGGTTCCCTCCTAGCCCGCTCCGTCCCTAGTCACTCAGTGGGACTGGGGGAGAATTCCTAATGCCCGGCCCCGACCCGGCCCCTTCGCCGCGGGGCAGCTCTGCACTGCCACAGGGACACGGGAGGTTCCCGGCTGCGGGGGACAGATTGTGCCGGATCAGCGCGCAGCGGGGAAAAGAAAAGAGCTGCTGGCTCGGATTTTTCTTGGGGCTTGATTTCCGGCCGGGGCTTTGGGTCTCTGCGCTGGCCAGGGGCTCTCCGGGGCTGCCCCTCCCAGGCTCCGGGTACAATTCCTTCCCCCCCCCACTTTCTGAGATCTTGGTTCGGGTTCGCGCGGCTCGGCTCACCCCCAGCCGGTGGAAGTGCCGCGGCTCCGCTCGCCGGCAGGCGGAACACCCCGTAACGCCCCGCAGCCAGCCCGGCTCAGGCGTTACACGTGCCCTAGGCCGGGCCGGCTGGATAACGCCTTGTCCAGCCCTGGGGCGCGGAACCAGAGCTGGGGACGGAGCGGGAAGGCGGCTGAGCCGCGGGACACAGAGACACTTCACCCCTTAGTACCCGGGGCTCCGGACCCCCCAGGGCCCCCCAGCCCGGGGCTCCGGACCCCCCAGCCCGGGGCGCGGCTCTTACCGGCGCTGCAGGGAGCAGGGCCAGGACATCCTGGGCTGCCGGAGGCCGGGCCGGGGCGCGCCGTCCGGGGCGCGGCGGAGCAGGTACCGCTCGGTGTCGGAGTGGAAGCGCTGCTGGATGCGGATGTGGGTGCGGGGCTGGCGCCACAGGTGCTTGGGGGGCTTGGCCGTGCCGGCCCCCTCCCGGCTCAGCTCCATGGCCCGGGCCCGGGGCGCTGTCCGCCCGCCGGGTGCTGAAGCGGCTCCGAGCGCCGGGAGCCGCCCCCGGAACCGGCAAGTTCCTGGGAGCTGCGGGAGGACGCGTGGCCCCGGCCCGAAACTTTCCCGGCTGCGCCCCGCCGGCCAGCGCCCGCCCCGGCCCCTTCGCTCGTCCCCGGCCGCCGGGCTCCGCAGCGGCTGCAGCGCGCTCCGACAGGCCGGTTATATAGCGGAGCGGAGCGGAGCTCGGCGCAGGTGCGGGGGAAGCGCTAACCCCGCCCCGCCCCGCCCGCAGCCAGACCCGAGGCGCTGGGCGCGGCCATCCCCGGGGCCTCGGGCCGGACTGGAAGCTCCCTGGGGCTGCTGGGTCCTGCCTCCACCCACCCACCAGCGCCGGGCCATGGCCCGGG
>NW_020664545.1:1314184-1323623 GCF_002925995.2 Terrapene triunguis
TCCCAGCTTTTGGCAAACAGAGGCTAGGGACACCATCCCTCCCATCCTGGCTAATAGCCATTGATGGACCTACCCTCCATGAATCTATCTCGCTCCCTTTTGAACCCCATTACAGTATTGGCCTTCACAACACCCTCTGGCAAGGAGTTCCAGAGGTTGACAGAGCATTGCGTCAAAAAATACTTTCTTGTGTTTGTTTTAAACCTGCTACCTATTAATTTCATTTAGTGGCCCCTTGTTCTTGTATTATGAGAAGGAGTAAATAACACTTCCTTATTTACTTTCTCCACACCAGTCATGATTTTATAGACCTCAGTCATATTCCCCTTAGTCGTCTTTTTTCCAAGCTGAAAAGTCCCAGTTTTATTAATCTCTCCTCATACGGAAGCCGTTCCATACTCCTAATAATTTTTGTTGCCCTTTTCTGAACCTTTTCTGATTCCAATATATCTTTTTTGAGATGGGGCGACCACATCTGCATGCAGTATTCAAGATGTGGGCGAACCATGGATTTATCTAGAGGCAACATGATATTTTGTCCTATTATTTATCCCTTTCTTAATGATTCCCAACATTCTGTTTGCTTTTTTGACTACTGCTGCACATTGAGAGGATGTTTTCAGGGAACTATCCACAATGACTCCAAGATCTTTCTTGAGTGGTAACAGCTAAGTTAGACCCCCATCATTTTGTATGTATAGTTGGGATTATGTTTTCCAATGTGCATGACTTTGCATTTATCAACATTGAATTTCATCTGCCATTTTGTTGCCCAGTCACCCAGTTTTGTGAGATCCTTTCATAGGTCTTCGCAGTCTGCCTGGGACTTAACTATCTTGAGTAGTTTTGTATCATCTGCAAATTTTGCCACCTCACTGTTTACCCCTTTTTCCAGATCATTTATGAATATGTTGAATAGAACTGGGCCCAGTACAAACCCCTGGAGGACACCACTATTTACCTCTCTCCATTCTGAAAACTGACCATTTATTCCTACCCCTGGGGTCTGTAACTTCCATGGCCAGAGGCCAGGGCCGGGCAGAGGGGCCTCAGGAGCAGATCCTGCTGCTGTGCCCCATGCTCTGCCTGGCCCCATGGGCGGGAGGGACAGGGCGGCGCCAGGCTGCACTGCCCACGCTCCTGCTCTGTCAGCCACGCTGGGCCTGCTGGCACTGGGCTCAATTCAGGAGACCCCCTGGCCTCCGTGAAGGAGAGCCAGCGGCAGAACCAGGCTCAGGCATCGCACGTCCTTCGCTATCCCTCGGCCAGCGCCTGTGCCCCGCCGCCCCTGGGCTCCACAGGCAGCCTGGCGCTCTGCATGTGTCTGTGTGACGAAGTGGGACTGTTCTTAATGTTTCCTGTGAATACTGTGTGGGTGCCTCAGTTTCCCCTATGCATTTCTTAAGTCTCCAGTGTGCACAATCTGTCTCTTAGCAACAAATGGCTAGGGCCTTCCCCCTGCAAGGGGATAGCTAAAGGTGAACAAAGAGATCAGGTGACCTCCTGGCCCAGGAAAGAGACAAAAGCCAGAAAGGAGGGGCTGAAGGGGGTTTCAGTTTGGAGCTGGCTGGGGATGGGGAGTGAGGGCAGACGTGGGTGTCTGCCTCGCTGGGCCCCAGACTGGACACGGCTGAGGGGTCCCATTCTCTGGACCTACAAGCTCTGTCTTAGACCATGTTCCTGTCATCTAATAAACCTCTGTTTTACTGGCTGGCTAAGAGTCACGTCTGACTGCGAAGTGGGGGTGTGTGTGCAGGACCCTCTGGCTTCCCCAGGACCCCACCTGGGCAGACTCGCTGCGGGAAGCACACGGAGGGGCATATGCTAAATGCTCCCAGGAGAGACCCAGGAGGTGAAGCTGTATGAGCTTCTTGCCCTGAAGACAGTCTGCTCCGAGGGAGAGGAGGCTCCCCAAAGTCCTGCCTGGCTTTGTGGGGAGCAGTTCCAGAGCATGGCCCGGGGACTCCGTGACAGTCTGTTAGTCCCGTTGGTGCTCACAGGCTGAGATGACGGATTAAGGCTTCGGGGAGGGGGCAGGCCCCCGGCCCCAGACCTAAGCAAGAGCCTTGTCCTTTGCTCTTCAGTGAGCCCAGCCGCAGACACTCAGGACGAGCTGAGATGTGACTGTGCCCATGCTGAGCGGCAGCCTCTCCGCTACGGCCTGCAGCGGCCTCCCCTCGGGGAGACAGGCAGAGCCCCGCTGGGCTGTGGGTGTGTCGAGTGAAATACTGACAAAGGTGCCTGGCCTGTTGCCTTCAACGGGAATCACATGTGCTGAACTCCAGTGCACACACACGGCTCATCTGGGTCTCCCGCCACGTGCATCCCTCCCCCTGGTTACCGGGGCTGGGGAGGCGTGAACGCGCCATCACCCCTCTTGGCATGAAAGACTTCCCCCAAGGACGGGACACAGCGAAGCCCAGCAGCTCCGGGGGACTCCGCTCAGCCCTGCAATCCCCCTAGAGACTAACAAGCGATTGGCAAGGTTTGTGCTGAGGTGTTATTCCCAGGGCTCTATAAATACGTGCCCAGGGCTGTCGAATGCTGCGTGCCAATGAAAGCCCGATACTAAAGAGCCCTGCAGAGATTAAGGCTTTACCTTTGTCTGCTCATTATCTCAAATCTCCCGTCAGTCCCACTAGTACCAGTACTCTGGACTCCACAGCACCCTGGAGTACCAGTACTCTGCACCCCACAGCACCCATAGTACCAGTACTCTGCACCCAGCAACACCCAGCACCCTGGAGTACCAGTACTCTGCACCCCACAGCACCCGTAGTACCAGTACTCTGCACCCAGCAACACCCAGCACCCCACAGTACCATTACTCTGTATGCAGCAGCATCCTTCACCACCAATACTCTACACCCCGCAGTATCAATACTCCGCACTCAGGAGCACCCTGCAGTACCAGTACTCTGCACGTGGCAGTTGTCACTACTTAATGCTTCAGGTAACAAAGGTTTAGACGCTCATTTGACCAAGAACACCCGTATTTAGATGAGACAGAATAAACACACATTGGTGGGTGTGAACTCTTCTGCTTCGGGATGGAAGCAGCCATTAAGGGATTGGGTGAAGGGGAGACATCCCTATTGGACAAGTTATTCCAAAATTAACCCCTCTCCCTGCCCAAAGTCACCCCCCCGTCTCTGGGACCAACCTGCTGTGGTGATTGCCAGCATGGTCGGTGCTGTGGGATACACACAACCAGCATGTTACCACCTGATGGAAACCCCAACACCTGTTGAGAGCAGGGCATTACCAATGACACACAGCGACACATTTCTTGTCTCAGCCCAAGCAGCTGCGGCACACAGTCTATGGGATTTCACTCACAACATCCAGCACATCGGCAAACACCGGTGAGAGCCGGCCCTGGGATCATGCCACTGGGCGTCACGCATTCACTTCCACGCCCCTTGCCAACACCCCCACCCCGCGAGCGTCCCACAGACTGGCAGATGGGAGGCCTGGTAACCTCAGACTTCTGTGACGTTTGGGTCAGAAGGCGAGCGGGTGCAAAGCTTTCCCGATCGGTGCCACGTTTAGCACCATTGTGAACAGCAGAGATCCGTCCTTCTGGGGCTCAGCTGGCTCTAGCTTAGTCCTCTTAATTGTCCTGTTTGTTTATTCACCATCCTCAGCAGACGCCAGGCGCACCCCAGCATTAGTGGTGGCTTTGGGAGCCTTTCCCCTCAGCGCCGCTCTCAAACTTAGCTTGGGAAACTATTGTTATAACCAAGGAGTGATTTTGAAAGGAAATGATTTGCTGTCACGGGAGTGCAACTGCCTGTGTCTTTGTCTTGACCATTGTTCCTCCCCGACCAACGGGCAGTGCTGTGCTGCCCGGAGGAGCAGGCTGAGCTCATGCTGGGGGCCAAACGGCTGCAGGGCTCCGGGATTTCTCTCGTCTCCAGCGGAGGGGCACATGCAACAATGCAGCGCACGGCTCCTGAGCCAAAGCCAAGTGTGGTCAATGGGCAGAGCTCGGGCTTGGGCCCGACAGGAATTCCCGCACTGCATCTGAACAGCCGCATGCCTCTGATGGGCCAGCGCCAGATTCTCGCGTGTTCCCCCAAAGCAACTTGTGACTGGCCCTGTTGGGAGCCAGGCCTCAGGACCATGCCCGGGCTGGTGCCAGGCCAAACGCAGACGCTGGACACAGCCTAGAGCTCTGGGCTCCGCTTAAAACAAGCAACGTGGCCAGACCCAGTTCACTGCCAGCCGGCAAAGGCAGAGGCATCTGGTCCTACAGTCAGCACCAGGCTCTCTGAGACAAAATGCACAGCGGGGGTGGTTATTGCTCATTGTCTGTCCTAGGCACGGGAGCATGCCTGGCAGGGGATAGGTGGCAGAGGGCAATAGCAGAGCAGGGACATGCACGGTGCCAAGAATCCACCTCCCCTCACATTGGACTTTCATGTGACAGCAACCGCTGTGTGGACAGGAGGTGAAGCCCCCGCCAAGAGGGACTAGATCATGCATGGGGAAGGCCTATGTGGGCAGCACAGGCACCTGCTCCGTCTGAAACAAAGCAGCCACCTGGTCCTTCAGCAGCGCCGGCAGGGGGTGTGTGCAGGGCGAGCAGCCGCGTGGACATTGAAAGCATTTGCTTTATGCAGCGAGGGTGGGAGCCCGGCCTCCCTGAAGGTGATGGGGGGTTTGTCACCAACTTCAGTGGAGCCAGGATTTCATCCCATATTCGTCTCCCTGGCCCGGCCAAGTGGGACTCGCGGTTTGCCAGCGGAGGGGCGGGTGATGGTGCCATCAAGCCTTGGTGCAAAACGGGGGAGCGAAGCCAAAAACCACAAACAAAGCAGCCTCGACCGAGAGGGGCAGAACCGCCCCAAACACCCTCTTTCCCAGCTGGGTCCCCGTCCGGGGAGAGCAGGTCACCAGTAGCATAACGTGGTCCCGAGCTCTGCTCTGTGAAAAGCATCCCTGGGGGCCCGGTCGTTTCCCATCAGCCACATGAAAAGCAGCACCGATCCAATCTTGGCACCAAGGCCGCGCTGCGGGGCAGGGAAGGCAATGCGGGGCTGCTGCCACTTGTTTTTCTTGCCACAAAAAGAAATTAAAACCCAACAGCACCACCCCAAAATGTGCGTGAGGCAGGCGAGGCGCCGGGCTCCAGCACAGAGAAGCAGCCAGAGACAATCTGCCGTGGTGGAACAATCTCAATCAATATTCCTGACAAGGAAATTAAGAATGTGGCGCTGCGGGGGAGGCGGTGTGGGTCAGGGAGCTGTGCCAGGGGGACCACAGGCAGGAGGGGAAGAGTGCTCCAAATGTGGGATTCCCTCCCAGCCCAGCCCTCGGTGCATCTGCTCCGTCTCCTGGCCAAGTTTGAAAACTAAGCATGAAATATGTGCCGGGCTATCAGTGAGAGCTGAATCAAAGCAAGGCAATAGATTTTTGGGAACACATCTGTGGGGAATGAATATCAAGTAGGTTAGCCAGTCACTGGAGCCGGGAGCGCTGCCTGGGATGGGTGCCAGGCTGCTAATGAGCAGCAGAAGATGGAGGGGCCGCTGGCTGAGGGCAGGAGCAGGGCTCTGTTGAAGCAATCGGGCCCCCAGGCATGGTGATGTCACCATAACGGGTGGCCGGGGGCAGGCTGCGGGCATCACCCTGAGCTGCTCTGGGAGTGGCAGTTTGCAGAGTGTGTCCAGTTGGGTACGTTCCTAGTGTCCTGCAGGGGCTCCTTGGGGAAGTTTAGCCTCAAGACCAAGATTTCTGGTTTAACAGCAATATTGGAACGTGCTGTAAAATCCACAGGCCGGCTCTGGCTTTACTTCAGGTGCTGTCAGGAACTCTGCAGTCCTGAGACAGAGGGAAGCAGCTGGGCCACCAGAACCGTTTTCTGAACGCGATCCATGAGAACCAGCCCGGCCTGCTGTTCCCCACGCCCACCTCTGCAGTACCTGCCCACACAAACTGCAGGAAGCATTGAGGTCCCTCCACGCTTTGCAGCCATTTCCCCTCCCTGTGCCTCTCTCCGGCAGAAACCCCAGTTAATAATGTGCCCTGCCGCACACACCCCGGCCTTCCCATGAGCTGACACCCCCCGGCCCCGCCCTGCCCTACCCCTCCTCCGGGCACGTTCCATCTCGCGTGTCTGCAGAGCTCCAGGTCCATTCACCGTGTTCCCTGACGCAGCGCCACTAACCGTGCTGGGTACTGGGGTCCAGGCCGAAATCCTGCTGGCTCTATGCCCCCCCATAAGGCTCTCCAAACCCCCTCATGGAGCAGATGGCAATGGGGGAGCCAGAGCCCTGATGGGCCTCTCCACCTCCCTGGGCCTTTCAGCAGGTAGGGTCGGCAGCGTGGGAGCCGGGTTCTGCTGCCCAGGACGGAGAGCCCCTCCAGGAGCCCCCCAGTCAGTGCAGAGAGCTCCCCAGCTCACCCCATCAGGAGGGAGGCCAGGCTCTCCCCAGCCCTGAGGGGAGATCTCGAGGAGCACGGGGCCCACCAAGCGCCTGCCTTACCGTAAGAAGCCAGGCTCCTGGCCGCTGCTCGGCCTGCTCTCTTCGATGGTGAACACGACCCTGGGACCCTCTGGCTCTGGGGGCCTGCTGGCCTCGCTGAGCGCCACATGGCGGCAAGCCAGTGGCGGCAGCAGCGGGGTCCCCGAGAAACGCCGCTTGATGGCGTTCATATGGGGTGCTGCGCTGCATGTGCCAAGGTCCGGGGAGTCTCTGGATCGCTGTGGAGAGAATGAGGCTCGTTAGCTTTGCAGGGAGTGACGGGAGCTGCGCTCCGGCATCAGGAGCCAGCCCCGCTGGCACAATGCACCACGGCTGCCGGGCCGGATTCCCCAACCCCCTGCTGGGCTGGACTCCCATGCTCTGGATGGGCCTCACCCCAAGCCCTTCACAGGCCCCCCAGCCTGGCTCACTTCCAAGAGTGCAGGCTGAAGTGGGGCAGCGGAGTCTCAGGCTCCAGGCCTGCCCAGGTGCATCATGGCAGCGCATGGCTCCTGGGGCAGGCCAGCAGGCGTGGTGGCCCCGGACCCGTCCCGCATGGCTGAGGGGAGAGGCGGGGCAGGAGATGCTGCTGCCAGGGCATTGATCGACTCAGCGCTGTTCTCTGCAGCGACTGGTAGTTCGGTTCACAGAGAGCGACAAGGGGCGTGAGGGAATATACTGTCTGGGACTCACTTCTGGGGTGAGCGAGACAAGTGCCAGATCTCCAGCCCTGGAGAAGAGCTCTGTGGAGCGTGAAAGATTCTCTCTGACCCACAGACATTGGTCCAATAAAAGATATTCCCTCCCCCACCTTGTGTGTCTAATATCCTGGGACCGACAGGGCTACACCACCACTGCAAAGTACAGTTTGCACACACGTGTGCACCCCACACACACACACGCATGTGCACACAACCCCCCCAGACGCGTGTGCACACAATCCCCCACACGCATGTGCACACAACCCCCCCAGACACACACCCAGGCCTGGCCCTGGGCACCTGTATAGCTGGTCGCTGGAAGGAGGCAGGCCTGAAATTGCACTTTGCAGTAGCTCGGCAGTGAGTTAAGGAGCAGGCAGCCCTCAGGGCAGGGGAGGGGGCATCTACCACCGAATGGTGGAGGGGGGGAGGGTTGGGTCACCTTCTGCTAAAGTCAAACCTGTGATCTGCCCCACCAGATCAGGGTCTCTCCGCCCTGCTGTTCTGAAGGCTCCGGATCTGAAAACCCTGCGTTTGCATTCGGCGCAGACTGGTGAGGGGGGACCCAGTGTGAATGGGGCAATACTCAGCTTACCCTCCCTTGTCTGACAGGAAACCTGGTTTTGACCTTTGCTGGTGACCGACCCCGTCTCTGCTGAGGGGAGACCCCGCCCGTTGGGTCACGTCTACACTGGAGCGCTCCAGCCGTGCAGCCGTAGCGTTTCAAGTGTAGACAAGCCCACAGACTGTCACCCGGTGTCGGTACCTTCACTTCACAGTGATACGGACAAACGGGGGGACGGCGGCTTTCATCGGAGAACTCACGTCACTCGCCGGTGACCAGAAAGCACCCCCCAGACCCAAGCGATGCCTGCCAGCCCTCTGCCCCCCGGCCAGTTGGCATTCAGAGCTGCGTGGGTCAGTCCTGGAGCGCTCGCAGTCAGAGAAAGGCGCGGCCAGGGTGAGCCGTTCCCACAGCAGCTTGGGTCTGGAGCAGGGAACACGTCAGTCCACACAGGGCCCAGCAACACAGAGCCTGCTCCCGGCTGGGGGCTCTGGATGCGGCTGTGACGAACCCTCCGCATTTCTCCAGCTAGTTAACTCAGCTCACCGCGATTTCCAGCCGTCTGTCAATGGGTTACGTGTTTGCGCCAATGGGGTGTGGCCCCGAGAGCCTGCACGCTGGGCGTGTCTGCACCCAACAGCCTGGGCCCCCAACCGGCCATGCTCGGAGCAGCTGCAGCTACGGCCCTGCTCAGGGCTGTCCCTAGGGCGGTGCAGGGCCCAGGGCGGAAGTGACGGATTAGTCTCTTCCGGGACCGACCACGCCGGCCAATTGCACCAGCCTGCGGGCCCCCCAAAGCACAGGGCCCGGAGCGGTCGCCCCGATTCGCCTACCCAAGGGACAGCTCTGGCCCTGCTCCTGCCTCAGGGGCTGCGGCAGCATCACCCCGGCCCTCAGCCACCGCCCCACTGGCTCCCTCCTTCCCTGGTGCCGCGTCCGCGTCTCGCCAGGAGACAGGGCTACGTTCCCAAAGGCTGGGTGACCTCGGGTGCCCGGTTCAAGAGACTCCGAAGGGGCTGGATTTGCAGCAAGTGCTGAGTGGCCCCTCCAGGGCCACGCTGGGCACCCAGCTTGGTCACTCTTGGCAATGAGGCCTCAGCACCCGGCTGACAGCAGGCTTGGAGCCGGACAGCCACAGGCCCGGAGCCCGGGCTGCAGCAGACCGCGGCGCCCACAAAGAGGAGCAATAAAGGGAATAATCCAGCATCGCCTTTGCCAGACCCCCAGGGCAACTCAGCGCAGTCCCTGCCTCTGCCTGAGGCCCCCTCCCTCAGTCAGCCAGCTGCCAAGCTGGGGGAATTCACCCCGGCTCCGGCTGGTCTCGCCCCACTTGAAGGCTGGTGATTGGCAGCCAAGGATTGGAGTGACAGACAGCACGGGCTGTGCAGCCTGCCGGGGGGAGCCAAGGACTGCGGTGCTGGGGGGCCTGGGGAGTTCCCTGTGCGCCCTGTTGTTCCACAAACTTACACAGGATCGTTTTAGGGGTCAAGACAAAGATGCCACATTTATTATTAATCTGTAACTCTTAGCAAATACCTCAATGCTTACACACATACACTCACACACACACACACACACCAAAATGTTCTGCAGCTGCTGGATAGTTACCAGTCCTGATTGTAGTTTGAGTTCGCAGCTTGGGATCGTAGCTCGTGGCAGCTAACTGGCCAGGAAAGCTGAGCACGAGGAGGAGCCGGGTCTCT
>NW_020664545.1:1323633-1351416 GCF_002925995.2 Terrapene triunguis
AATGGTACAGTGAATAACTAAAAACAATTTCATTCATGAGTCCTACAGCCCCCCCCCCCATTTGTACTTTTGTGCTTCCCCTCCCCCACCCCTGCAGTGCCCTGGATCATAGCTGTGCCCAGGAGCCGTGGGGCCCAGGGTGCATTGGCCATCGGGTGGATTCCAGACACCCCAGCGAGCCCCCCCCCCCAGGTCTGCCGCTCCCCGGAATAACTCCGGAAAGGGCTCCCAGCTCCTCTTTGCCTGGCCAGAGCCCCAGGCTGCGGGTTATGTCTGCTTCCCAGTGTGGAGCAGCTCAGCCCAACGGAGAGCCGCAAACAACCATCTCAGCGGGCGAGGGGCAGCCCCACGACAGCCACTTTGCTGGAGTCCGAAGAGCCCGAGAGCCGCCAGCAGCGTTCTGCATTTCACCGCCTCGGGCACAGGGCCGAGAAACTCCAGCGCCCTGGGACAGCCAGAGAGGCTCCCCCCCCCTCCCCCCCGGGCCACCCCTGCCCCCACAGCTGACACTCCACAACCCCTGGGAGGAAAAGGGGCAAGCGCAGGAGTGAAATCCAGGCCCTCAAGCCAGCCAAGAGGTGTGCAGGGCTGCCCGGGGGGGTGGGGGGCAAGTGGGGCAATTTGCCCCAGGCCCTGCAGGGGCCCCCATGAGAATACAGTATTCTATAGTATTGCAACTTTTTTTTAATGGAAGTGGCCCCCAAAATTGCTTTGCCCCAGGCCCCCTGAATCCTCTGGGCGGCCCTGGAGGTGCGGTGTGCCAGCCCGCAGCCTTCCTGCCCAGGGCTAATGGGCCCTGGGGGCTTGCTGGGCCAGCTGCTCAGACCTGGAGCCTGGAGAGCTGCATCTGGGCACAGGCCGGGCCTAGACTGAACAGAGATGGGTCTGTGAAATCCAGCCCGTGCACAGCACAGCGGTGGGTGCTACAGACAGACCGGGGCGGGGGGGGACATTCAGCCTGGGGCTTCCCTGCAGCAGCAGACTGGGGAGAGCCTGTGGGAGGCACGTCGCGCACGTAGACTCAGCCCAGCCTGCTGGAGCTGGAAAGCAGCCGGTGTCTTCCTGCCCCTAACCCCCTTCCCCGGCAGGGAGACGACAGCCTGGCTATTGTCGGAGGATCCTCCCCAGCCCACGGCACACGCCTTGGGCAGCAGCAGAAGCCTGGCTGGGATTCAGTCCTGGAGACATTCTCCCCGGCCCACCCAGTCCAGGGGGGGTGTCTCCGCCTCCTACCTGCCCCAGCACAGGGGCGAGCTGCGATGGGCATGTCCCCTGGGGCCCGGGACGAGGGTCTCAGCCGCAAGACCCTGGCTTCAAGGGCAGGCTGCTAGTGCAGCCAGGGAGCCCAGTGGCCTCGGGCTAGTGCCCCCAGTCGAATGCCCGGGGATAGGGCATTGGCAGCGGGGAGGCAAGCAGGAGCTCTCCATGGTGCCGCAGCAGCACTGGCCCGGACAGGCACACACTGCCCTGCGGCACAGACTGCCTGGCAGGCAATTGGCCCTTTGCACAGGAGCGGATGCAAGGCAGGCCCAGCGCTGGGCAGGTGCTCGCCGAGGGTCCCCCCGTGGCCTGGCGGCACGTTCTCTGGGTGCAGCAGAGAACGTGCCCCAGCAAAGCTCAGCACGTGTGGCTCAGAGCAGCACCTTTGGCTCCAGTCTGTCCCCCCCCCCCAGAAGATGGGGGCTCGCTGGCTTGCAGGGGAGAAGCAGCTGGTCAGATGCACTTGATGTAGCTTCTCCGCGGGCGTACTGATGCCTGCTGATTGGTCTGGGCAGCTGATAATTAAGTATCTTTCTTTGAGATTCTCTCATCACTTCGACTAATTAAAAAGCCCTCTCAGAATAAATTGCATTGCCAATGAATGCAGACAAGGCTCTGTGGATTGATCACGGACTGTCAGCCCACCCCCGCAGGGCCCAGCGACTGGAGCTGGGGTGCGCGGGTCAGTTCTGGCGGGAGCCCATGGAGGGAAGTGGGGCAGAGGCAGGGGCTGGGAAAGCGGGGGTACCTCTAACCAGAGCCTGTTCTCGCTCCTGGCCAGACGCATACAGCCCCAAATCAATACGTCGGGGCCTCTGGCACACCAAGGGGCAGTGAGGGCATTTGCGGAGAAGGTGGCACAGCTGGCCTGGCACCCAGGGCTCTGCCCTGCGTATGGGGGGTGCTTGCTGGGGAGGGGGCGAGCAGCGTTTTCCAGCCTGGCAGCAGATGCTGGGGAAAGCGCCACACGGCCAGGCAGCTGCTGCCCCATGTGGAACTCCTGGGGTGGGGGCTATCCTCAGTGCTGCCTTTGGAGCTGGAGAGTGGGCCCCAGGGAGCAGGAAAGGGCCATGGGGGGGGGAACTTGCTGGCTTAACCCCCCCCCCAGCCTGAGGGAGCAGCAGCAGCAGATGGAGCCGTCTCCTGGGCATGGGGTGGCGTTTAACCACCCCCCAGCTTCGACTCAGCCAGATTCTGGGAATCGCACCCCCGCCCTAGTGCCCGACTGAGCCCGTGGGTGCAGGCAGTGCAGGGCACTGGTGACACCTGCTGGCCACAGTGGTTCTCTGCCAGCTTGGGTGTCCCCTGGGCCTCCACCTCTGCAGGATGCCCTGGGTTCCTGATGCATGTTCAGATTCCCAGGCCAGAGACCAGCCCCGGGAGAAACAGCCCAGCTCGACCGTCAGTGCTGGAGTGAGTATCCGCTGCCACACACAGTACGTTGTTCCAGTGCTTAATTACCCTCACTGGTAACAAGTCACACCTTATTTCCAGTCTGAACTTCCACCTCCAGCCAGGGGTTCGTGTTAGACCCGTCTCTGCTAGCGTGGAGAGTCCAGCATGAAACATTCATTCCCTGGGTAGAGACTTATAGACGTGGAGCCAGTCACCCCGTAACCTGCTCTCTGCTAAGCGAAGTAGCTTGAGCGCTCTGAGTCCATCGCTCTAAGGCAGGTTTTCTAATTATTCTCATGGCTCTTCTCTGAGCCTCTCCAAATTATCAACATCCTTTGTGAATTGTGGGCACCGGAACTGGACACAGGATTCCAGCAGCGGTCGCAGCAGCGCCAAGTACAGCGGTAACATAACCTCTCTGCTCCTACTCAAGAGTCCCGTTTGGGCCTCCCAGGGTCGCATTAACCCTTTTAGCCAAAGCGCTGCATGGGGAGCTCATGTTCAAATGTCTTTCTACAACAGCCCCCAAATCTGTCACCCCACTCACTGCTTCCCTGGCTAGAGCCGCCTGTCCTGTAGGTACGGCTGGCACTCTGTTCCTAGATGTAGACATTTCCATTTAGCCATATTAAAATGACATCGTTTGCCTGCACCCACTTTACCAAGTGATCCAGCTGGCTCGGAATCAGTCACCCGTGTCCCCAATTTGTGGGTCATCTGCTAAACTTGTCAGTGATTATTTTATGTTTTCTTCCAGGTCATTAACAAAAGTGTCAAACAGCACAGGGCCAAGAACCAATTCCTGCGGGACCTCACACCTGATGGACAATGATTGCTTATTTACTATTACATTTTGAGACCTAGCAGTTGGCTAGTTGTTAATCCATTTAACGTGTGCCATGATAATTTTATATCATTCTAGTTTTTTTAATCAAAATGTCATGTGATACCAAGTCAGAAGTATATCACAACACTATTACCTTTATCAACCAAACTCGTAATCTCATAAAAAACAAAAGGATAGCAAGTTAGTTTGACAGGACCCATTTTCCATAAACCCACGGGGATCTGCATTAATTAGATTACCCGACTCTAATTCTTTACTGAGTCCCATATCAGCCACTCCCTTATCTTGCCCAGGATCGATGTCAGACTGGCAGGCCTAGAATTACCTGGGTCACCCTGTTCACCCTTTTAAAATATTGGCACAACATTAGAAAATCACAATTAATGGTCCAGAGAACTCCTCAGCCAGCTCTTTTAAAACTCATGAATGAAAGTTACCTGGACTGGCTGATTTTAAAAAGTCTGGTAGCTGCTGTTTATCCTCCTCCTGACATGCTAGTGGAATGGAAAGAGTGTTACTGTAGGATATGACCACAGCAGCTGGTTTTTCTTCCAAATACAGAAATATTTATTGAACATTTCTGGCCTTTTCTGCATTATTATTGATAATTCTACCATTTACACTTCATAATGAACCAGTACCATTGTCAACATTCTTTTTGTTCCTAATAAACTTAAACTCCTTCTTATTGTCCTTAACTCTGCTGGCCATAGACATCTCCTTATTTCCCTTCGCTTCCCTTATCAATTTTCTACACTTCCTAGCTTTTGATTTATATTCATTACTATCAATTTCCCCTTAACTGACTTTGTTTCCCCTCTAAACCAGGTTGTTTTTTAACCAATATGTTTTATTTCTCAATTGTAGTAGTGTGTCTTAAACAAGTCCCAATTATCATTCACATTTTTATGGTTAAATTCTTCCTCCCAGCTGACCTGGCTCATAATTGCTTTCGGCTTTGTGAAATTGGCCTTTTTAAATCACCAAGTATGAGTATCACTGGTCTAGGCTTTATTCTGTTTGCGTATCATAGATGTGATCCAGCCATGATCACTTGTCCTAAGTTACTATTAATGCTGAGTTCTGTGATCAGCCTCATCGGGACAGACACAGAGGAACTGAACACAGAATGCTCCTTTGAGGGCAGTGGGTGACGAGTCCCCAGGCTGGCGGTAGTGAGGACTGCTGGGAGCTCCTCCTGGGAGAAAGGCCAGAGCAAAGTCCTGCTGGGCTCACCACTCCTGCAGTGCTGAGAAGCGGGAAGGGGAGGGGGTATCTGACCTTGTGCATGGGTCCCAGCTGCGATGGAGGGTTGCTGGGAGGGAGAACTAGCCTTGCACACATTGCAGGTGGCAAAGGACCCTTGTAAGAGGTTGCCGTTAATTAGCTCTTATTTACAATGCTAATTGCAATGACCCTGTGCTGGTGCCAGTAAATCACTCGGTTTAACAAACCTGCAGCTAGCTTGCAGCACGCTGCATCTGCTGCCACGTGGAGGGATGTCTGGGGGACTATTCCTTTAACTACAAAAGGAAGTAGAAGAACAAACTCGGTGGCTAATTAAGCGGATGGCGGCCTGGCACTGATAGATGCAGCAAGGCAGAAAGCACGCACCCCGGCAGGAGACGGCTTCCCGCAGGGCCGCGAGCAGGTGCGAGGCTGGAAGGGAGCAGCTTTCTAGAGCATCAAGTTCAGAGGCTGCTTCTCCGCTCTTGAGCCAGGGAACCAAGGCCTTTAGCAGCTGCCAGCCAAGCGGGGCAGCCAGCCCTGAGCAGAGACGAGGGGGAGCCCCTTCCACAGCCCTTCACCAACACCAGGGGCAAGCCGCACGCAAACCTTCCTTTGTGTGCGTTCAGGCTGCAGGCTCAGCGCTGCCCTGGGCTCCTCCTGCCCTTCCACTGCCAGGATCCCACCCAAGGCCGTCAGATCAGGGGCAAACCTGAGGCTGGGCGAAGCCGAGGAGTTCGTAGTCAGGTCCCGGCCAGGGGCAATACCAAGGGTGGGAGTCGGAGTGGGGGGGTGAGTTCAAATCAAGCCAGGAATTCAAGAACAAGGAACAGTCATGGCAGCTGCAGAAGATCCACACTATTACCTGGATGCACCTTGGGCTTATATAGGGCAGGGAGCCAATCAGGCCCTTGGGGCTGCTCCCTGTCAAATCCTGGAGGCGGAACTTCCCTGTCTGTATCCACAGCAGGTCCTGGGAAGTGGAGCACCAGGTGGGTACAACTGCTGCTGGGTGGCAGCCTGGCGCTGTCAGCTGCCTGCTAGCGCTACAGGCCTGGGTTCTAGACTACCGCTGCCTGCTAGCGCTACAGGCCCGGGTTCTAGACTACCACTGCCTGCTAGCGCTACAGGCCCGGGTTCTAGACCTGTGGGGCTCTCTCTGCCCTTGGGAGTTCTGGGGACACTTCCCATGCTGCACACCCTTAACTCTGCCTGCGTGGACCCTTGCCTTAAGGAGCCCCCCCAGGGGGCGCACAGAGATAAGGTCACTGCTTGGCGGGTGAGTCTGGGATGGAACTTCGCTCAGGAGGCGTTTTACATTCACTTTGCACTGGGGCAAAGAGACAGACGAGGAGCTGGGCAAAGGCGGCTCAGCCCCCTCCCGTGCGCGGGGATACCCAGACAAAGCTGCACGGGGCCGTGCCCCGGAGGACAGCCCCGCCTGCGGCTCCCCCATGGCAGGCTCAGGGCCTGAGCACGGAGTTGTTATCGCTGCTGTTCCGCACCGAGCAGGCGCTGCTCCCCGGAGACGGCCAGTTTCACATTTCAGTTACAATTGCGGGGCCAGCGGAGCGGGTGCGGCTGGCTGTGTAGTTGTGGCTCTGTTCAGGCCCCGACTCTGCTGGAAATGCCCCAGGCTGCTGGAGCAAGGCGCAGCCGCATCTCCCCTCCCTGGGCCACGTGCCGCTTCCAGGCTCACTAGCCCACTGCGACCCTCAGGCCGATGGGTCCAGCAATCCCATCACCAGCATTTGGGCCGGTGCCACGCGGTCTTTCCAGCCCTGACCCCAGTCAGCACCTCGCCGCAAGGGCAGCGCATGCCAGTCTGCTTGAGTCACCCACTGCCACCCAGCAGGGCAGCCCAGCCCTGGCTCCGCCCAGTGACCGCGGGCAAATCCTTAAGCCAGAGTCCAGATTCCCTCCCGCTGCAATCCCCCAGTGCGTAGGGGAGTCGCGCCCAGGCCCACCCTTGGCCTGATGCCTGGCAGGGAGGTGTTAAGGACCGCAGTGCCCTAGTCACATGCGCAGGGGCTGTGCCCGTGTCCTGCCCCCACCCAAGCCCAGAGGAGCCTGCGATTCTGGTACCGATCTCCGGCTAATCCTGCAGGGTGCAGATTGTCCTGCGTGGCCAGGGAAGCCGGCAGAAGCTGAGGGTGCCCAGCCCTGCGCTGGGGTGGGGGCTGGCTCAGACTGGCCATTCTGTATTGTTCCCCTTTCTGTTCTGCACACCAGCATCAGGACTGCACCCCCCGCCCCCCTCCAGCCAGTCCCAGCTCCTGCTCCCACTGCGCTACCCCAGGGACCCCCTCCCATGGCCCGGCCCTGTTCCTACCTGGCTATAAATAACGGGCTGGCCGGGGAGCCAGGAACACGACCTGCCCTCGCCCTTTGCAGGCACAGGGCAGGGCAAATCCTGGAAGCGTTTGTTCTGGACGGCTGCACTTCGAGGGATGGCCTGAAAAGCAGAGACAGGATTCCCAGCGGCTGGCCTCACCCTGCCCTAACATGGTTAGTGGGTTTGGGAAGCCTTTAAATGTAATTAGGAGAAATAAAGCCATTAATTAGCAATCCCCTCTGGCCAGAGAGCAGCCGTGCTGATGGAGCTCGTCCCCTGAGCAGGGCGGATGGCCCAGGAACAGCTGCTGAAGGAAACCCTTCACTTCCAGCCCACCCAGGGCTGTCGCCTGCCCCAGGGCCCTGTCCAGCCATTGCCCAGACCCAGGCAGAGCAGCAGCTGCTGGAGGGAAAAGGCCCTTTGCAACAGCTGGGTGTGCAGCTCCTGTCTCTGGAGAATGGCCTAGAAAGCCTCCTTCCAGCCCTAGCAGAGGAACAGACCTAGCTCTGCCCTGAGCAGCCCCACTGAGAGGGGAAGGCAATGGCGGGAGGAGGAGGGGTGGGCAGCGCCCCCCCCCCCACACACACAGCTTGTGTGAGGTGCAAGGGAAGGTTGGGACTGGGGTGTGAGATGTGAGGGGATGTGGTTGTGAGGGGGTGTGTGAGAGGTGAGGGAAGAGTGGGGGTGTGAAGGAAGGGTGTGGGGAGGGGTGTGTGTGAGGGAAGGGTGTGGGGTGTGAGGGGCTGTGGTTGTGAGGGAGGGTGTGCGGGTGTGAGTCTGCAAGGAGGCTGAGGGTTTATTTATGTTGTGTGCTGGCTAAAAAGGGCGAAAACCCCCCTCCCGCTCCCTGCTCGGCCCCAGCCCTGAGCAGATGTTTTTTCTCCTGCAGGTCTAAGAAGCTGCCACCACCAGCCCCAGCCCGTGCCAGCAGCAGCAGCGCCGGCCCTGCGGCGCGACGGCATTTCAGCACGGCCAGCCGGCTCCTTCCCTGCGCTCCAGGCGAGTGCCAGGCAGGTGGCGGCAGGGGGTGGGTGGCGGGGGGTTGTGGTATCGGAGCAGCACCTTGGCCCTTTCCCAGGTCCCAGGCCTCGTGCTAGTACCAGTGGCACCTGTCCTGACGCACGCCCCAGGCCGTGACCAGGAGCGCAGAAAGCGAAGCAGGCACCGAAAACCAGAGCGGGGGGGGGAATGCGGGGGGGCCCTGGGGTAGAGAGACAATAGTGCTCACATCTAGCCCATGATCCCAGCCTGCCTCAGCAAGGAAGACAGCCCCAGGGGCAGAGCCCCGTGCCCACCACATGTCGGAGCCGGAAAGGGTCACAGGAACCCCACTGTGCTCATCCCCCTGCGGGGTCCTGGGGGAGCCAGAGGGTCCTGCACCCCCACTCCGACGTGACTCTCAGCCAGCCAGTAACAGAGATTTGTTAGATGACAGGAACAGGGTCTAAAACAGAGCTTGTAGGTAGAGAGAACCGGACCCCTCAGCCGGGTCCATTCTGGGGTCCCGCGAGCCAGACACCCACATCTGCACTCACTCCCCATCCCCAGTCAGCCCCAAACTGACTCCCCCTCCAGCCCCTCCTCCTCTGGGCTTTGTCCCTTTCCCAGGTCAGATCACCTGATTCCTTTGTTCTCCAACACCTTTAGCTATCTCCTTGCGGGCGGGGAAGGGCCCCAGCCATTAGTTGCCAGGAGACAGCGTGTCGGCCATTTATGTGCACTGGCCCTTTGCTCTGCAACAATTACACCCCCTTATGAAAGCGACTTAAGAAATGCATATGGGGAAACTGAGGCACCTCTACAGTATTCAGAGGAAACATTAAGAACAGTCCCACTTCGTCACACCCCCGAACTCCCCACAGCAACCCCCCCACATCAGCCCTGCTCTCAGCCCCACATCAGCTCAGCCCCCAGGCACTCCACAGCCCTGGAACCTGTCACAGGAGTCCAGGATTGTCCCGCTGATGCCTAGAATGTCTGTTGGGTCAGTGTGGTGCAAACGGCTCCACGCGCGGCTGGGGTCAGCAGCACTGGGGTTTGGCACTACCAGGGACACAGCTATACCCGACTCCGCAGTGCCCAGGGTGCTGCGCCGGCGTCCCTGCCTCGCCTGTCACAGGGGAGGGGCACATGCACACCCCCCTCCCCCGGGCTCCCTAACCCAGCCTGACAGGCAGTGACAGAAGCAGACGAGTGACAGGGAATCTGCCAAAATATTGTGTGCGCTAGTGGGTGACGGAGACGCTGCCTGCACGGCTGCTTTGTCTCCCCTCTAGCAGCTGGAGTGCGGAGCTGGAGCCCCGAGCCCCCCAAGAGGCAGGGTGCAATTACAGCTATTTCTCTACCTGTCTGTCAGGCATCATGAAAGCAGCAACAATGAAATCTTTTGCAAACGATCAGACAGGCATTTCACGCAGCAGCGTTAGAGCAATTTTGTGCCTTCGCGTAAAACTTCCTTGTTTCTCTCTTGATTAAAAGCGAGTTTTTAAAACATTCCTGCGTTTCCTTTCAGCCAAACATGGCCAGGCTCCAAACAGACACCAGCCCTTCGCCCCGGCGGGCCACCTGGGGATGGTTAACTCGCCCCAGAGCTGGTTCCATTTACATCCAGGCCGGAGGAGACTGGGGCTCGGAACCATCACTCCCGCTTCTCCCACCATGGCCTGACTGGCTGCTGCTGCCAGGGTCCCGCTTCCCAGACCCAAGCCCCTGCGCAGAGCAGGGCTCCCACTAAGGGAAGGGCAGGACTGGCTGTGTTTTGCTGGGCCCAGAATGGCGCCCCCTCCCCACCCCCCACTAGCGGAGGGGCAAGGAGTGAGGCTGCTCCCTCACCCCCACGCCTAGTAGCCAGGTGCCCTGCTTGTGCAGCAAATGGACCCAAGAGTCTACACAAAATTCTGGCTGCCAGGGGCTGCTGGGAGCTCACCCGCGGCTTGGCCAGGGGACCCAGCGGGCTGGGTAGCCGGAGGGTCTCCAGGGAGACTGGCCTGTGCAGACCCCACACCCAAGCAGCTCAAGCACTCCAAGTGCGCCAGGCACTGCCGTCTACTGTGGCGGTGCCCGGCGCCTCAAGCAAGCAGCCGGGCCCGCTGGTCGCACGTGGAGGTGTCTGCGGGCAGGGGCTCAGTGCAGAGAGCAGCCCAACCCCCTCGCCCCGCACTGCAGAGGGAGGGGGGCCCACATGGACGGCAGGATCTGGCGAGCGCAAGCTGTTCTGATGAGGCCCCCGGCTCAGAAGTCACGGCTCCTGGCCCCCTGGGAGCGGCTGCAGCCACTCGGCGCTAATGACGCTCTCAGCTGCATTCATGGCCTGGCGCTGAACATCTGAATTACCTGATGTGCCAGGGCCTGTCAGAGCCGAGGGGCTGCCCCGCACCCGCTGCTGATCGATGGCCTCAGCGCTGTCGGGGGGCCTCAGAACACTTAGCCCGTCACTCAGCCGCTCGGCAGGGCTCTCCTCGGCCGCAGCCAGCCAGCTCGCAGGACACTGCCTGGGCTGGCGCTCAGGCTCCGGCCTCGCTGCAGGAGCAGGGCTGGAGACAGGCACGGCAGCTGGTGGCCCGACACAGGGCTCGGGGCGGGCAGCTGAGGCCAGGCTGCGTCTCCCCAGCGCAGGGGCAGGCCCGGGAGCTCCGGTGACTGTCTCACCTCAGACTGTCCTAGTTCTGTCACTAACCTTGCGGGTCCCCGTCCCTTCCCTTCTCTGTGCTGTTCCCCTGCCTCTGGCTGGTCAGCAGCCCTTCCAGCAAAGAGGGTGCAGTGCCAAGCGCAATGGGGCGCCCGTCCGGGCTGGGGCCTTTCGTTGCTACTGGGATATGAATTCATATGGGGGTATGAGCCCCGGTCAGAGCAGCAGAGCGCTGGCGGTGCCGGCAGACACAGGTCACATCTGAGCCATTGTTCCAGGGAAGATGGAATCCCGTAATTCGTGAGAGGGGCCTGGGTCACAGCAGGGCCTAGCGCTGCTGGGTTTGCCTCGTTAATGTCTCATTGCTGTAGGGTGAGACGCTCTGTTCCAGCTGCCTCCTGTCCCGTCCTCAGCTCCGGAGAAGAGCCCTGCTGTTAACCCCAGCGGGAAATGCCTGCAGACCACGACATTTCAGCCTCTTCCCTTTTTAGGCTGAAGAATGCGACTGACAAGGAAAGGCTCATTTCCTGAGGGTGCTGCGTGTGCAAAGGGCTGAACACACCTCCCCACGCTGGGGGGCACCCAGGGAACAAGGCAGGGGTCAGGGTAATGGGAGCCAGCAACATAACTGGGGAGCAAGCGAAGGCCCCGCTAGCAAAGGGAGGGGCAGCTCGAGAGAGAGCAGTCAGAGACCCCCAAAGCCCAGGCCCTCCGCTCCAGGAGCAGCTCCTCAGTGCAGGGGAGTGACTGAGCCAGGCAGCAGAGGGCAATGGTGAGCATGTACCTGACCCGTGCTTTGCACAACAGCTCTCAGCGATGTCTACACGGCATGCTGTCCAAACCTGCGTACCCCACAGCACAGCTAGAAACAGCAGTGGAGACGGGGCAGCCCAGCTTAGGGGAGTAAAAACACATACCCAATGTGACAAAGTTCCTCCTCTATCTTGGGGGGTCCTGCGCTTATTGGCGGATTTTCTTGCCTCAGAGATTCACCATGTGGGTTGGGGAACAGCCAGAGACCTTCCCCTCTGGGAGAACCCACAGTCCAGGTCAATTGGGAGGTTTGGGGGGAACCCGGGCCCGCCCTCTACTCCGGGTTCCAGCCCAGGGGCCTGTGGACTGCAGCTGTCTATAGTGCCTCCTGTAACAGCTGCATGACAGCTACAACTCCCTGGGCTACTTCCCCATGGCCTCCTCCAAACACCTTCCTTATTCTCACCACAGGACCTTCCTCCTGGTGTCTGATAACACTTGTGCGCCTCAGTCCTCCAGCAGCACACCCTCTCACTCTCAGCTCCTTGCGCCTCTTGCTCCCAGCTCCTCACACTCACACCACAAACTGAAGTGAGCTCCTTTTAAAACCCAGGTGCCCTGATTAGCCTGCCTTAATTGATTCTAGCAGCTTCTTCTTAATTGGCTCCAGGTGTCCTAATTAGCCTGCCAGCCTTAACTGGTTCTAGCAGGTTCCTGATTACTCTAGTGCAGCCCCTGCTCTGGTCACTCAGGGAACAGAAAACTACTCATCCAGTGACCAGTATATTTGCCCTCCAGCAGACTCCTGTACCCCACTGGTCTGGGTCTGTCACACCGAGTACGACCCTATGGGGCTCTCTGCTCGGCCAAGCTGTGCCCCCTGGCTAACCCGCTGCCAGCGCCTTTCACTGAGCCGCGTAGCCACACACCGCAGCCGGCTTTTCACTGTGCTGTGTGACGACGCGTCCCCTGCCCGCCCCCACGCTAGGGCCGCAGCCTGTGCACAGGGGCTGCTTTCCTGGGCCCAGGCCAGCCAGCACAGGGAGGTCTTGCTGGGCAACGGCTCACTAAATCGTGCCCCTCCCTTTCGCTCCGAGGAGATGGGTTGTGGCAGGAGCCGTCCTTTCCCTGGGCCCCGAGCTCTGCTGCTGGCAGCGTCCGGCCAGGCGGTTAATGCCCAGAGGGACATTCTCAGTTAGCAAGGGGGGCTCGGGTTCAGGTCAGGGCATCGTGTGGCCGGCTCCCGGCAGAGCCGAGCTGAGCTGTGGTGAGTAAGGAGCCCGGTCCGGGCACAGGGAGGAATAAAGGGGGGCAGCGCCCTGGCACCTTAGGAAAGAGCCTCGTGGAGTAAGGCAGGGCCGGAGGGAGGGCAGCAAGGCAGCAGACTGGTGCGTGCAGGCCCTGGGCGCAGTGGGGCACACAGCTGCTGTGCAGGGTGGGAGGGAGCCCCCCATGGTGCCATAGGAGGGTGTCTCGCTTCCGAAGCAAGTGGGTTGGGCTCTCTCACTCCAGCGAAGAGGTTTATCCCGTCACCCATCACCAGGGTATCTGGGCGCCTTCCATAGGAAATCAATGGCAACAGCGCAGTCTGTGGACTCCAGGGAGGCCCTGGCACGTCTCCCTTTTCAGGGTAAAATCTCGGCTGAGGGGAGCGGGGGTTTGGAGTTTTTTAGCTTTTAAATGAAATGTTTTGGGGCCAGGACGGCGCATCCCACACACTACCAGGCCTGATCCACTGGCACACCTCAGAGAGCCTCTCCCCACTCCCCCAGCCAGCCCACGCAGGCCAGGGGCAAAGCAGAGCCGGGTGGTGAGAGCTGGGTCAGGGGTCACCAGGCACCAGCCTCGGAGGTGGCTAGCGCAGTGGAAAAATCCTCTAGGGGCCGAATGTACAATTATCCCAGGAATAATAATAATTAACCGCCCATTAGGGGTATAATTAACTCCTGCTAAGTGCTCTAATCCTGGTTATTAGCGCCCTGGAGCGGCAGCAGGTGGGCCAGCTCGGGCAGGCGGGGAGAATGTGCCTCATGTTCACGGTCGTGTTCATTTCAAGGAAGCTCGATAGCCGCCTCACAGCCCGGCAAGGGAGAGGGGAGAACCCAGGTCCCAGCAGGGAGTGGTGTGCGAGGGGCCCGGCGGGCGCTGCAGGGCTGGGTTCACACCAAGGCAGGGGGAATTTCCTGCCCCTGCCGAGGCCCTACCTTGCCACTTGACAGGCTGCGAGTGGGCAGGGAGCGGGCTAGCGGCGCCCGCCTGCTGTGTGTTGGCTCCTTGAGCCGTAACCAGGGAACCGCAGGATCCAAACAAGCAAAGTGGCTTTTAGTCCAGGTGCTCTAATGTCCCCCAGCCGAAAGTCGCTGGAGCGGAGAGGGACGCGCAGCCGGAGCATGCTGGGGCTTGTGCGCTGCCGCACAGGGCTGAGGGTCAGCAGCTCTCGCATTAGGAGGCCTCTCAGGTTAATGAAGCAGTAGGAGCTGGCGCTAAATCTCTAATCAGGCAGGCACTTGTGGTGGGGCCCCCAGCAGGCGCTAAGCAAGCCAAGCTGAGTGCAGCGGCTGGGAGCAGGCTCCCCACCCTGGCCAAACCGAACCGCAGCGCTGGGCTGGCCCCTGCCAGGCTCTGCGTAGCGCGGGCACCTTAACCACTAGCTAGCAGCGCGGTACCGCAGAGCAAGCCAGCCCCCAGGCCGTGCTCACATGCCCATAAGGCACTAGTGCATGGGGCGTGAGGGCAGAGGCCCATGAGTGGGGCGAGGAATCTGTTACCCCAAGCCACAGCCACCACCGCAGCACAGGGGCTCTCTCCACCCCCCCATTTCCTGGGCCCCAGAATTTGCTCATCACATAGAATCAGAAATGTCGGGCTGGGAGCGACTCGAGAGCTCACCGAGCCCAGCCTCCTGCGCTGAGCCCGGACCAAGTAAACCCAGACCAGCCCTGACGGGGGCTTGTCCAGCCTGGTCTTAACACCCTCTGGAGACGGGGAGTCCACCCCCCGCCGGGGAACCTGTTCCAGTGTTTTCTCCTTTCTAAGCAAAATCTCCCAGGCTGCAGCCTGAGCCCCCACCTGCAGTGGACACGCAGAACAATTGGCCACGTCCTCCCTAGATCAGCCCTTCACGGATTTGCCGTGTCACCCGGTCCCACCTCTGCCAGCTTGTCTCCAGACTGAACACACCCAGGATTTCTAACCCTGTGGTGAGTTTTGTCACTCTCCTCCAGACTCTCCCATTTGTCCCCATCTTCCCTAACGTGCGGCACCCAGAACTGGACACAGGACTCGGCTGAGGCCTTGCCAGTGCTGAGTAAACCAGGACAAATACCTCCCCTGTCTTGTATCCAGCATTCCTGCCAATAGGCCCCAGAATGAGATTAGCCTTTTCCACAACTGCATCACATCGCTGACTCATCCAATTTGTGATCCCGTGCAGCAGCGCTCCCACCTCGCCAGTTAGTAGCTGTGCGTTTGATTTGTCCTTCCTAAGTCGTCCAAGTCTCCTGTCCCCCCCAAGTGCTTGCAACCCCCCCCCCGCCTGATGTTCTCTGCAGCTCTTATCAGCAGACTCCCCACTCCATTATCCACATCACTAATGAAAGTAGCCAGGCCTGGCCTCTGTGGGACCCACTAGATGCACCTCCCAGCTAGACAGTGAACCACGGGTAACCCCTGAAGTTCTGTCTTTCGGCCAGTCACGCACACACCTCAGTCATTTTATCTCGACCCACGTGCCACTGTTTGCTTAGGAGACTGGGACAGACGTGAAGGGAGGAGCTGTCGTGCGCTTCCTCCAGTCAATGCAGCTGCCACTGTCCGTCCCAGCTGGGGCTGGCGCTCAGTGTGGGGACGAACGCTCGCTTGATGGCGTCAGCAAAGGCTGTGAGATGGGGAAAGTTTCCTTCCTTCCTTCCTGAGGCAGGGACCGGGCGTGGCTGGGGGCAGCTGCTCCGAGGAGGTTCCCAGCCACCCTCGCTCTCTGCCCCGGCACACGCCGCAAAGCTCATCCAGCCCCGGGGAGCTGGGCTGCCTGCGTTGGGCAGGGAACACTAGTCGGAGCTGCCCCAGTCTCAGCTGGGCCAGCGACAGCGCGAGGTACCGCGCACGCCACAGGGACATGGCAGCCAAATGAACCAGAGGCCCCTCCCCCCAGCCCGGGGGGTACGACGCTGACACTCACACCCGCCCCCCCCCCCATGGGTAGGGTTACGGGCCCCACTGGGGTCTGTGCTGCTTGTCCCCTCCCAACGCCAGTCCCCGCTCCTTTTGTTAGCACCACTGACCCTTTTCCCCTCCGCGCACTGGGGCCCAGTCTGGCCGTTTCCTGTAGCCCCCGATGCCGTCTGGGCTGCACAATGTGACCGGGATCCACTCCGCTTGGCCAGCTGGGTTCCCAGTGGGGTGCCCTCCCCCCGCCGGCCTCCAGCCGCACTCACCTCCATGCTCAGGAAGGACAGGGCTGTCCGACTCCGGCGCATCCTGGCCCCTGCTCCGGCTGCCCCGGTCCTTCCCCTGCAACCAAAGGAGGGGGAGAGGGTCAGGGCTTGTCATGCATTCGGCAGGTCAATGCATGCATTCGCCCCACACTGGATCTGGGGAGGCCGGCAGGGGACAACCCTCCCCACTCACGGCCGGGAAGTGGAAGCCAGACCTGCAGGCGCTGGAGCCCGGAGCGATGGGGCGGCTCTGAAGGGTGCTGGGAGGAGGGGGTAGATCACCCCCCGCTGCAGGATACCTGCCCTGTTGGGCCCCCGCTGAGCCAATAGCACGACTCCAGCCACTAGATCCCTCGCAGCCAGCACCCCGGGGTGGGGGGCAAAGCGCCTCCAGCCAGGGCAGCTCCCGGCCTCTCAGCACAACAAACCGTGTGACCGCCCCAGTCACCCAGCGGCACCCAGGCAGCGAACCATCGCCCAGGGCTTGCTGGGCCTCTCTGGGAGCTGCTGAAAGGAGACGCCCCCAACGCGGCCAGAGTCACGGCTGCCCCAGCAACGCCAACCCCGGGCCTTTGGCTTCAGACTGTGCCGGGGGTGGAGGGAAAAGGTTTTGCTCAGGTCCGAACGTCAGAGACCTGGAGCGGGAGGGGACAGAGCCCCGGTGAGCCCCACACGCCTGGGGTCAGGCAGCCAAGGGGGGAGGTGTCACCTCCTGCTCTTTTAGAGGCATTTCTTGTATGTTAATTTGTGGGGGATCAAACAGCAAAGAGTGAGCGGGTGGGGGCTGCGCCTGGCGGGATGGCACCAGCTGATCCAGGCCCCATAGGAGGCCGGGGCCTTGTCCCCAGCACCGCAAGGTCTGGACGCCCATCACAGCAGAATGGACAATGCAGAGGGACCCAGGCTGCTCGGTGCGCATCTGGGCGGCAGTGCCAGGGACAGCTCCAGTGAGAAGGGAAACGCCCTCCTGCCGCGTGTTGGCTGCTGCTGGCCCCACGCAGCACGACTCCCTGTTCCACAGCTCTCGGCTGTCCTGGGATCGCCTCGGGCCCAGCTGCAGCGAGCGAGAGAGGGCACCTGGGACGGTCTCTCCGCCGTACTTACAAAGACCAACAGAGAAGCAAGGCGACAAAGACTCGCTCCTGTAAGAGTGCCAATTGCAATCCAGGGCCCTGGGGCAGCTGGCATCACCCCCAGCCTGATCAGCCCCGGCCCCCAGCAGCGTGGAGGGGAGCTGGGGGGGGGGGGCATCTCCTGACCTCAGCAGCCTCGGGCCCCTTCACCAGTCAGACGCTCCCCTGCAGCACAGCCAAGGAAGGGGATAAAAATCTGGCTGAGCAGGAGTCTCTCTCACGGCCCCAGGGCTCTATAAATCTCCCCCACACACCAGGGGCTGATTAAATTCCAGGCCTGGGAGAATGAGAAAACAGCTGCTAAGGGCCGTGATGCTGAGCAATCCTCAGCCAGCTCTGGGCCCCAGCCTGCCCCGGGAACGGGCCGCACTTGGCAGCAGGCCAGGCCATCCGGCACAGAACTTCACTGCTATTTCATTCCCTCTCTGGGGCACTGGCACCAGCCTTGAGCTGGGGGGAGAGGGAACGGCACCAGCTCCCTTCTACTGCGCCCTCCTCCTAGGGGGCCCGGCGGGGAGGGGGGGGAAAGGGAGGTTCTTCCGTCTCCAAGGGTGGAAGGAGGCAGCGTTCCTCCCCCAGGAATGTGCACCTGGCTGAGCCCCACTTAAGCATTTGCAAAGCAGTGGAAGCCCCCCCCCCAGCTCTATGCATCTCAGAACCAGCTCCCTGCAGGTCTGGCCACGGGGCCGAGAGGCGTCTAGCCAGGCTGGGCCAGTAGTGCCCCGCGTGGAGGAGGTGCACAGGTGCGAATTCTCCCAGGCAGGGCTGGGTGTCCCCCCTCCCCAGTGCAGTGCCCAGGGGAGGGGGGGACTAAGTCCAGCTTCCTGCCGCATCGGAGAGGCTCCCTGGGCCCTGCGCTGCAGCACACAGCCCAGCCCAGGGCGTGTCCCCAGCCGGCCAGTTGGTCCAGAGAAGCAGGAACAACCGGCCCCTCAGGAGGACCCTGGCTGTACTTCAGAGGATTGAACCCTGGCTGGGGAATATTGGGAACACCCAGGGGCTGCAGCCTTTGCAGCGGGAGGGGCCCCACGCCCGACAGGCTGGGAGCTGCATGTGACTCCAATCTGCTGCTGCTAGCAGGGGCTGGGGGGGACCCAGGAAATCCCCAGGCACAGAGGAAGCAGCAGCTCCCAGGGGCTGGCACTGCAGGTCCCTACAGGAGCTGCTGTCAGACTGGGGCAGGTCGGCGGCTGCTTGTCCAGGCATCGCCGTCTCTGAGCACCACGTTGTCTTTGGGGGGCAGCCTCAGGCTGCAGCAGAGCCTGACATGGCTGGGTGGGGGAGCTGGCCCGCAGCGGGGGGCCCTAGGGGAAGAGCTCGTGCACCCCGACTGGTTCTCTCTGTCTAAACCAATGGGGTCTGGAGCCAGGAATGGTGCAGACTGCTCTGCTGATGCCCCCCAATCCCAATGGCAGCCCCACGTTCTTCCAGTCCTGCCCCCACCTCCGTGGGGGTGACAGAGGCACCCGCTGTGCTGTGGGACCCTGTCCCAATGGGGTGGGCAGGGAAAGCCCCGCCAGCCTTCCAGCCTGCAGCCCCTCCATCCCGAGCCCGTAGGCTAGGAGTGGTGCCCACCTGGCCCTGCAGCCCCCAGAGCGAAGGGAGACAGCTAGACAGGCAGGCGAAGGAGGGATCTCTGCTTGCGGCCTGGACGCTCCAGCTGCTCTGCCCCAGAGCACAGACCCGCTGCAGCTCTCCGGGACGTTGGATCCCACCAGAGGGCTTGGCTCTGGGAATCACAGGGGGGCAGGTCTCTGGCCGTCAGCCTGGGTGATCACAGTGGGACCTTCTGGCCTTGGCAGGGGCAAGGTTTGACCCGCAGCCTCCTGACGGGCCCCTGCCCTGGCTGGTTGCGCGACCTGACAGCCTGGCGTTAATCCGGAAAACCCACCAGAGGGGCAGCCACCCTCCTGTCCGCACACCCCGTGCGCCGCAGCCCAGCTGCGTGGCACCAGCCAAGGGCGCAGAGGAGCGAGGGAGCCCAGAAATTCCCGGCAAGTCAGAGCTGCAAACCCCTGCCCCGGGCACTGCTCCACACGCCGGGCACTTAACACGCAAACCCACTGCCACCAAGTACACCTCGAACCAGCCAGGGACCCTCGCACAAGGCCTGGCTGAGTGCCCCACCACTCACTGCCAGAGGGATCCCCGGGATCCCTGCCCCCAAGACTCGACGCCGTACAAGCTCTCCCCGCTGTTATTTGAGTTTCGAACAAAAGCCACGTTCCCACCTACCTGCGCTAGCCCCACGCCCGCAAAGACTTACGCTGAGTGGCTGTCAGCGGAGCAGGGACGCCGAATCCGTCCGTGGGCCGCCGGAGCAAGCGGAGGGGAAGTATTTAGCAAACCATGCGCGTCTGCATGTGATCCAGTGGGCAATTGCACGGTCTGGAGCAAGCGATATTAACATGCAGCTTTTTCTACACTTCCTTAGTGCGGTCCCTTAACTCTTCGCTGCCCACTCAGAGCAGAGCCCCTGCAGACGGCCCGGAGCTGCGGTCACAGAGCCTCACGTGCGCCAATCCAGCCTCCAGCAGCCGGAGAAAGGCGTTTGCTTTCGGTGTGTTTGCACGTTTGCTCCCCCCTTTGATTTATTTATGGCCTGTGAGACCTGGCAAAGTTTCCTCTGCACAGGGAGGGGCCGGGCGCTCTACTGGTTATACTGCAAAACCCGAGGGCTTAGTGCACATGTTGCCCCAGCGGCACATGGTCTGGGGGCTGAGCCAGTGAAAGCCAACGCCCCTGCTCAGCCTTTGGCCCCCGGAGTCGCTTTTTACACCTAGACTTGCCAGGCCGGCTGCCCCCTTGTGCAGAGAGCGGTTCCCGGCAGCCATTGTCTCTGCCTGAGACTCCACGGCCCCTCGCCCCAGCAGCACCTCCTTTGCCTTTAAGCTGTCCCTGGATGGGGGCGTCTCACCCCATGGAGCAGGCGCCCGGCAGCTTCTCCTCCTGCTGCGCCCGGGGTCTCCTCCGGAGCCTCACTGCCCAGAGAGCCGAGCTCTGCCGGCTCCTCCCAGCATCTCCCGCCCGCAGCGCTGCCCTGGCGAGAGGGGTGACCTGCGCTGCCCTGTGCCGAGCTCAGCAGAGACACGAGGGGGGGGCACAGGGGGCAGACTCCACTCCAGGGATGAGCTGGCATCACATCAGGGTTTGTTGCACCCAGGCCTGCCCTGGATCCACTGACGGTGGGTTTTAGCCTGGCTCAAACCGGTGCAGCTTGTGTGCAGCCACCTCTCACTGGCCTTAAACCGAATCCTCGCTGACTTCAGCTCAGGCCAGCAAGGGCGTCCACATGGCGCTTTGTGCTGCTTTGACTAAACTGGTTCTAAACCACTTTCAGATCATGCAGTGCAGGGGATGTGTGGACAAGGCCAGTGTTTAGGGATCCCCACACGTCTTTACACATCCCGTCACACTGCCCTTGGGCAGGACTGAAACCAGTTCACGCTTGGCCTTACCCCTCGAGCTCACTAGGAGTGGGCGCCGCCATCCAGCGAGACCGGAGCAAGGGCCTGCTTGTGACCACATGCTGCACAAGGGTGCCTGTGCCGGCCAAGCCCCCAGGCTCCATGCAGCCGGTGCCATGCCTGGTCCCCCACGGGCCTTAGCGCTCGTGTTTATTTTACCACGGCCGGTTGGAAGGAACAAAGCCCGGTCACTCCAAGCAGCTCAACTACAACACTGTTTCCTTGGGGATTTTCCAGTGGGAGGGAAGCTACATGGCCCCTTGGGAGGGGCGTCTTCCTATTGGCTGGAGGCTGCAGCCCATAATGAGAGTCACCAGACTGAGGACCTTCGGCCTCCAGGGCAGTTAATCGGCTAATGGTGAAATAAATACTTTGTGGAAACCACGCCAAAGCACAATCAATAAGCAGAATTGGTACGTTCCCAGAGCCGCCCCTCCGGGGCCTGGCACCACAGGCAGCTGTGCCAGCCCGCTGGAGAGCTGCGGCATTTGCTCTCACCTGGCGCTAACATCCCCCGTGCCCAGGGGCTGGAGCAGAATGCGCTGAGGCGGTGTCCCTGCAGGAGGGAATGGCTGGTCCTGGCAGAGGCCTGGCCCAGGGAAGGGAGCATCTGCACGGGAGGAAATGTCCCCCTGAAGACTCGCAAGGGCGACTGTTACACCAGTGAGCATGCTCCGGTAGCGCCCGTACGGCTGGAGCCAGCAATGCCTCGCCGGTGCCTCGCACCCGTATCACGCCCAGGTGAGCAGATCCGCCCAGCTCGCTGCAGCGTGACTCTGTGTCACCTTCCCCAGAGCCGCTGGGTTGAGAGAAATAACCAGCAGGCACCTGGCCAGGAGCACTTTGCAACTGCAGCACATGTGTAATGACACCTGGATGCCCTGCGGTGAGCGTCTCTCCGCTCCCAGGCACTCCCTGCTGGTGTGATGCAGCCAGGACCCCGGGCGAGTCGGTTCTGGGAACCCTCTGCTCAGCAGCTGGAACATCACATGGGGGCTGGCTGAAGCTGACCAGCAGCGACGCTTTCTGAGGGCATGTGAGGTGAAGCACGGCCGGTTTGTGTCACTGGGGAATACAGCAATGCAGCTGGGGCCAGGGCTGCAGGGTACCAGGCCAAAGGGCTTTAACACCCCAAGGGGGACAGGAGCACCCAGCTCAGAAGCCCCTACCACAGCCCTGGGACATTCGCTCCCTCCCTTTCCAGAGCACCTTTCAGTCCCTGAAGGGCTGTCCTACAGCCAGGGCCCACCTCCCCCAGCAGTGACATGCAGCCCCCTCTGGGCTGGGATTTGGCAGCTGTTTTACAGCACCCATCAACACAGCCCAGGGCAGGAAGTGCACCTGGGCTTGGGGCAGGAACTGCACCGGGCGACAGCCCCCTCCCAGCAATGCACGAGCATAAAGTGCTCGCTCGGCCTTGCGCCTGTTGGTCAGAGGGGCTGACCCGTCCCGGGCCCCAGCAGGGGCTGACGGCTGCTTGGGAGCAGCCCGAAATAAAGGGCATCCTTTTAGATGCCCTGTGGCGTGACATAGCGGCATGACGGGCTGGGAACCGGCGCCTGCAGCAGCACAGAACCCCCGAGCCCCCGCCAGCCAGGGGGGTGTGTTGTAATGGCTGAGAGGGGAGAGCGCCTCCTACTGGGCCCCGGCACTGCGCCCTGGAGCCGTTCTTCACAGAGGCGTGGAGTTCAGTGCCGCAGTGAAAGGCCAGGAGCCAGCCCCGCCCCGCCAGCCAGAGGGACAAAAGTCCCCCGAGGAGATTCCTGCAGGACCAGGCCCCTGTAGCCCGGCGATAACCCGGCACTGTGCCCACCCAGCAGCAGCCGGGGCAGTAAAGCCGAGGCACTGGGAACAGGAGAGGTTTACACAGTTGCTAACCAGCAGTGAGCAGAGGGATTGTGCCCATCCTTGGGCACGGTCCCGGTGCCCTCGTGCAGCACCCTGCCCACGCCAGGGCGAGGGGTGGGCGTGGAGGCAGCTGGGCTCCTGCCACACTGTTCCCAGCTTGATGTCAAACAGAGATAAGGCAGCAGAGCCCTGCCTGACCTTGGTCCAGGAAATTGCTTCTGCTCCGTCCTCCCCCCACGCGCAGCAGCCGCTTGGCCAGATGAAAGCCAAGTTCCAGCACAAACTCTTTTCTTGGGGGGAATTTAATTTTCTCCTTGTTTGATTTACTGCTCAAATCCAGCTGTGAGCGGCCAGGCATGTTCCTGCCCTGGTCACTGCACTTCATTAAAACAGCCCCCTGCCCCCAGGCCGGGCGGGGGCTACAGCCCCCTCCTCCCCCGCCTGGGAACAGCCATGCTGCCGGGGGGGTCACACGCCTGAGGAGACGGCCACAGCTGCAGTACGCCAGTGCTGGGCCTTGTGAGAAGCCAGTCACGCTACACGCCCCCAGCGCCTCCTGTCCCCGCCGATGGGGGCTCGGGGATCTGGCCCCTGGGACGAAGATTGAGCCCCAGCCAGCTGACGCATTAGACAAGGAAACAGGTCTGGGAGAGCGGGAGGCTTCGTTCTCAGTCCTGATTCCTAGTTCTCACCCTCTGCTATTCACGAGGCCCATGGCTGCCCGGCCAGCCGCCCTGGGACACTGGTCCGGAAACAAGGGGCAGAGCCCGGGCCCCAGCCCGAGGGAAACGCCGAGCCATGAGTCTCTGCGGGGGAGCCTGGTGCAAATGTCTCCCGCGCGGCTACACTCCCAGCACAACACGCTGGGCTCGGCCCAGACCCAAAGGCCTCGGCGCATGAAGGGGGCAGCTGCCCCTCCTTTCTCCCCCTGAAGCTGTCGTCAGTCCCAGCTACCACCTTGCTGGGCCCCGCACCTCTGGGGCTGTCGCTCAGCCTGGGCGTCCTGTCCAACCCCAGTGGAACCCTGCCTGGAAAGATGCCAACAGGTGCCCTCTCTGCCCAGGGCCAGGGGCTCAGATCAGGGGCCAGAGACCAGCACTATGCCCAGATACTGGGCTTGGAAAGCGACCCTCAGCCCCGGTGCCAGGGAACCCCCCCTTGCCCCACCGCTGGATCTGGGGGAGGGGCAGTTCCCAGGGCTTCCCCTCCTGAGGTGTCTGCAGTTGATTTGCAATTATCCTGGGCCATGAGAACAGCCCGAGGCGGATCCTGGGAACCCCAGGCAGTCACCAGCACAGCACGGAGCCGGCACAGGGAGGAGGGGCTGGCGGGGTCTCGCTGGAGCAATGTACCAGGAGTACTGAGGCTCAGGACCCCATAGAGTAGCCGGTGCCCAGGGATGGCTCAGGCCCATGGCCCCCAGTACGCCGGGTCTGCTCGGCTGAGTAGATACCAGGCGGTTTGGTTCTGCCGACAGCCTCGCGTTCCCTGCAGGGCTGGCAAGAAAGCCGGTGCAGTGGATTCTTTGGGGCCTAGGCTGAGTGATGGGCATCAGCAAACAAGCAAGTACCCGGGGCAGGGACAGGTCCTTGCCCCTCAGCAGGGCACAGCGCAGTCCCTGTAACTGACAGCCGCACTCGGCAGCTGCTCCACGGCAAATCCCCCTAGCGATAGCCCCACGGCCCTCGGGAACACAACAGCGAGGGGCGGGGACTGGAACAAGGTCACTCGGCAACCCAGAGCCGGGACTAGAACCCCGGAGGCCCAGGCTCCGGCCCTGGGTGCAGGCCTGGCTTCCCAGCGAAGGAGCATTGGCCAGGGGACAAGGGGTTGCTGAGCCGTAGAGGGGGCAGGTGCCCGGCTCAGGCGTCTGACGGAGCCAGAGCTGCGCAGATCCAGCCGCAGCCTGGTCGCGGGGGAGGGAGCCGGCCTCTAGCCCCCTCCTCTCTGCCTTTCTCCCTTGCCCGCTCTGTACTGCCCCCCCCTCCAGGCCTCGGTTCCCCCCCCCAGCCCAGGGGAGCAGTGCTGTCCCCCCAGGCAGGGGCAACAGGGAAACTGCCTCCTTACCAGCCTGTGCTGACTCTCCGCTGGCAGCAGAGGCTCCGTGGCTCCCGCCGCAGCCCCTGCAACGGAGCAGAGCAGAGCCGAGCCAAGGCTGCGTGCCTGCCTGCTCGCATGCTCCCCTCCCCCACGCCAGGCAGGGCACTGGGGGGGCAGAGGCAGGGCCTGGCATGCCAGATCAGCCCTGGGCATGGTGAGGTGATGGGAGGGGGCGCAGCCTCCAGCAGCCAGACCCAGGGCTGCAGCCACAGGCCTCTCCCAGATTTAAAGGGGCAGTTGCCCCCGGAAGAGCAGGTGGGGGAACGCCCTGGGAGCAGGTGCCAGAGGAGCTGGAAGCCAGGGCAGGTGCTTGGGGGGCAGGGCCCACGCTGAAGGACGGAGCCCAGCAGGCGTGTGTCTCTTTTACTTGGCTAGCGGGAGTCTCTCCCCCCGTCCAGGTGCTTTGGGCCACTGACCACAGGAGAGTTCCTACCCGTGGCTCGAACCGGAGCAGGACCCGCTGTGCTGACCCCTGGTGCCCGGTACCTGAGCTCGGGTTGCTGCCCCCGTTACTCCAGAGCCAGGCCCCTGCTGGGCTGCTCCCAGCTGAGCCACGGGGCCAGGGAACCTCGCACGGCTCCTCAGGGCTGGCCAGCAACCGCGCGAGCACAGGCCTGACTCACGGAGCCAGGAGCCCGCCCAGCTGACTCCCTACTTGGGGCACAGCCGGCGAGAGGGCTGGGCTTGGGCTGCGCCAGCCCCCCGGGGAGAGCAGCACTCGGCCCAGAGCTGACACTGCCAAGGGGGGCGCTAGTGCTGGGTGGGGACACGGCTCTCAATGGAGACAAGCAGCCATTGCCCAGGCAGGGGCAGCTGCAGCACATGGGAAGACAGGCCAGGCACCCTGGGGTGCATCCTGTGTGGGGCGATAGAGGGGACAGGCTCCCCCTCCCTGGGTCTCTGTCAGGCAGCCGGTGCCCCCCCGTGGCCGCACAGAGCTGATAGTGCAGGGGGGGGGGAGGCTGCTGCTTTTAGACAAAGCCACACGGGAGGGTGATCGCAGCCCATGCAGAGTCCACAGCGCGTTCAGTTACTCGCCCGCCCCTGCCCCCCCTGCGCTGTGGGGAGAGCTGCGGGGAGCCACAGGCAGCAGGGGCGGAGACCAGCAAATCTGAGCAGACCCAGCAGCCTCTTTATTCACGCGGCGTCCCTGAGCAGTAGGGGAGCTTTAACCGGGCCGGGCCGGGCTGCGAGGAGCTGGAGGCACCCTGCTGCTGCAGCCTGGCCAGGACAGATGTGCAGATTCCCCCCCCCAGCACAAGGCTGGGCTCAGCTCCCGCCGGGGGGAGACGCCGGTTATTTTGGAGGGTAGCGAGCGAAGGGCGAGTCTTCGGTCATCTTCCCCTGCGAAGGAGAGAGAGGAGGGTGAGCCCGCAGGGCCACCCAGAGAGTCAGGAAAAGCCCCACAGCTGGAGGGCAGTGAGGGGAACGCCTACGGCAAAGTCCCAGAGCACAGCTGGGGTGGGGGTGGGGCTGGGCCAGGAGCTGCCCCCCGCCCCTCCCCCTCGGGCTGTTACCGCTGGCTGATGGGCCTGGCCCCAAGCACAGCCAGCAGCACCCACGCTTGGCGGCCGTGTAACCGTGCAGAGCAGGAGGCTGCCGCGCATGGCCGCGGGAACAAGCACTGTTCCAGTGGGTGCCAGCAGGAGGCAGAGCCAGCCCGGGACACAGGGCAAAGTCCTGGGCTGCTGCAGGCCCAGCCGGTCCCGGAGGTACAGCGATGCTACAGCAGCTCACGCTTGGCCCGGGCCCGGAGGCAGGCGCCTCAGTGGAAGAGGGGGCAGCTCTTTCTGCCTCTGCCCCTCTGCGGGATGCTGCAATAGCAGGGCAGAGTCGCTAGGACCTGCTGCAGGCCGGGACAGACGCACGGACAGCGGGGCAGGGCCCGGGGCAGAGGCCAGGTCCTCTGCGGAGCTACGCACCATTGGCACCTCGTCCAGCTTCTTGAACGCCGGCTCCCTCCTGTGGCAGAGCTTCACCACCACCACCCCAGCAGCAATCAGCAGGCAGGCCACGAAGATGCAGATCACGGCCACCAGACCGGGGCTCTGGGAGAGCGCGGGGTTCTTCAGGGAGGACACCGCTGGAGGGGACGGAGAGCTCGGCTTAGACACCTCCCCAACCCTGCAGCCACACGGCCGAGAACCCTGCTCAGCGGCTCCCGCTCCCCCACACTGAGACTACACGTGTCCATGTGGGGGCAGAGGACAGCCTGGCTGCAGCACTGGGCCCCGGCTGGGGGTCAGGAGTTGCACTGTGGGGTGGGGAGAGGCTGGAGACCAGCGCTGCGCTGCCGGCTCCTGCGAGTCTCAGGCGAGTCCCCCGCAGCCCCGGGATTGCAGATCTGCAGCTTGACATTTTTTACTTTTTAACTGAGAGTTTCTCTTGCTTCTGGGTCTGAGGAGTTGGGAAAAGGGACCCCCTGGCCCAGAAGCGCCAGGCAGAGACACCCCCCCCCGGGCTCCTACAGCTGGAGATTGTTCTAATCCCTCTGTGCGATTTCTGGTGGGGCCAGCCGTGCTGCTCTATCGATAGAACTGCAACCACCTAGGAGACGCTCCGTGGGGCAGGGCACGGAAGAGCCAGCAGGCGCTGCCCATGTGATCGGGCATCTCACCCGTCCAGGTACCCCCCCACTTAGCGGGAACACCCGTCTCCTCCACCTTGCGGCATGGGACAGCTGCGCCATCTGGTGGTGAGAGTTAGACAGCGACCCCTGCTAAAGCGTTCAGTCAGTAACGCACCCCGCGCACAAAGGCACCCGCACGCACCCCCCCGCATTTGGCAGTTGTGGTCCCGTGACCAGTGCTTGGCGCAGGGCGGCCCTGGGAGCCCCGTATCGTGCAGCGTGGTTGCATGGCCTGAGGGCAGTGACAATGGCTCGCCTAGAGGTGCTCAGGGATGGCATACGGAGGGCGGAAGTGGCTGACCACTGCCATCCTTTGGTGGCCTCCGTCCAAAGCCTGACTGGGGAGATGCCAAGGACTCAGGGGGTTCCCTGGGGGCAGGGGAGGCAAGCTTGCCTTGCTACCGCTGTGCTGCACCTGTTCTGGGGCCAGAGGCCTGCCGAGCCATTGCCTGGCGCCTCTCGCCCCCACGCAAACCTCACGTCCCCGCACCTGGTCCTTACCTGAGCCACTGGCTGTTGTGCCGTTGTTGGGCCCCAGCTGCTCAGTTGAGTGCGTCTCACTGGAGCTGGCAGCAGGAGTAGCTGAGGTGTTGGTGGGACTGGGGCTGGCCGGGGACAGGGGAGGGCCGGAAGCAGATTCTGGGTTTCTGGACAAGGCTGGAGCTGCTGCTGTGGTTCTGTTCGGCGTGGATGCAGTGGTGTTGTCGGTGGGGGCAGCGGAAAGGGAG
>NW_020664545.1:1351426-1355312 GCF_002925995.2 Terrapene triunguis
GTGGTGGATGGGTGCTGGCTGGACGCGGTTTGTTGGGAGGCAGTCGCGGGGTTCTGCGATGGTGAAGCCGTGGTGGATAGGTGCTGGCTGGAAGCGGTTTGTTGGGAGGCTGTCGCGGGGTTCTGCGGTGGTGTAGCCGTGGTGGATGGGTGCTGGCTGGACGCAGTTTGTTGGGAGGCAGTTGTTGTGGCAGTAGCATTCCTAACTGAGGAAGGGAAATCAGAGTTACCAAGTTTGCTCTGGAGATTTCACTCAAACTGAAGATGCCATGCTCCGTGATACTGCAGTGCTGCGGGGGCATTCCCCACTTGGCCCAGGATGATCCCAGCACTAGGAGGAGAGGCCCGGTGGCGACAGGGTGTTTGCAGATAAGTCAGTAAGCAGAGGGCCCCCACGTCAGATCACGTTCATGCTCACATCAGCCTGGGACCTCCACCTCCCCTCCCACCCCCCTCCCCAAGGGCCTTTCCCTGCATATGGAGGATGCCTGGAAGGTTTGGGGTTCAATACAGTTTTCACCCAGGAAATGCAGGTCCTGTCTAGGCTGAAAGACTCTCTGGTGACGGGAGATCTAGGGAAGAGAGGGCACCCCAGGAGCCAGCCCGATCCCCGGCCTGTTAGCAGCTCTCCTGCTACCTGGCGCTGCTGGAGACGAGCCCTTAGGAGATACTCACGGGGTCCGGGGAGGAGCTCAGCCCGCAGGTGGGGACAAGCCCAGTGTGCCCCGAGCCTCTCACTAAAGGGAGCCCAGCGTTTGTGGGGTCTTGTAACGTTTAATCATCTCATGGCTTGTTGTCTGCATTCCTAGAGCCTCCTGCCCCAGCTGAGAGCCACTGCATTGGGGGGGGGGGGGCGCACGGGGCTCTGTCTGCAGGCAGCCCCGAGAGCAACACGCCCAGCACTGCCCTGCCTGTTCAGCCCCTCCCAGGGGCAGAGGCTGCTCAGGCACCGCCCAGCCTCAGGCTGCCCTGGACATGCTGCCAGGCTGGGCTCTGGCCCTGCTCCTGAGGGAGGCGGGTCGGCATCCCACACAGCAGCTCTGCGCCCTGCAGGGACAGGCCGTGGTCCCAGGACTCGCTCCCCAGGGGCAGGCAGCGGCCCTTGCCATGGCCCAAAGGCTGCGTTGATAGCAGCCAGAAGGCTCATAGCGTCTAACCCGCCCCACGGCAGCCCCACAGGGAGAGCAAGGGGGCCGTGGCCTGGCCAGGGCTTGGGCAATTTTGTCACAGTGGCAGCAATCCTTGTGGGGACCACCTAGGGATCGAGGGCAAAATCAGTACTTGGTCCTGCTAGTGAAGGCAGGGGGCTGGACTCGATGACCTTTCAGGGTCCCTTCCAGCTCTATGAGATATACCTATCTCCATATAATAATAATAATATATGGAGATATACCTAAGTCCCCGACGGGCAACCCTGGCATAGCTTGTGCCTAGGGCAGTTTCTTCCAAGCCCCAGGCTGCCAGGGGTGGCTTCTGCCCCATCTCATGGCACTGGATGTTCTTGGTCTCCATAGAGAAGCGCCTAGTCTCTCCCCAACCCCCACAAAGCGGAGAAATTCCCCCAGCCTCTTGGCCTCCCTGCCAGTGACTCAATCCTGAAACTGGTTCCCAGGATGCTTTCCCCACAAGAACACGGGGGCCTCGGGGTTTAGAGGCCTGAGCACGGGCCTGGGAGCCAGGAACGCCCAAATGCTAACCACGGACTCCCTGGGGCAAGTCACCTCCTTTGGTGCCCCTCTTTCCCCAGCCCTCCCCAGAGCAGCAGCGAGTATGGTGCAAACAGCTACAGGTCCTTCCAGCCCTTCCCTGAAGCTGGCAGGTGTGTAACATACTCCCGTTTCCCCGGCAGGTACAGACTGGGGGGGAGACAGGTGTCTTTTGTTGCGTGCACAGCTGGGAACAAGTATCTGATCCGCCACCCAGGCTGCGCCCCACCCTCCCGGCTGATGCAAAGTCAATATGGACCCGCCCGCTTTATCCGCACCATCGCGTTTGCTATTCCCAAGCTGCTGCCCTGTTGGCTGTGTGAGCAGCCTGTCCCCACCCTGCAGCAGAGCGGCCACAGGCCCGGACTTTCCAGCTGAAGGGCACCCCCATTTAAATGACCAGGATTCTGGACACGCAGGACCCCCAGGAAGGGGGACCATGGCCCACTTAGGGCAGAGGTGGGTGCACCTGGGTGGCAGAACGGGTGGATTTTGAGAGGGAATATTTAGCCCCCCCCCAGAACATTTCACTCACACCCCAAAGCCCCAGCTCACTGGAAGACGAGGTGGACGGGAGGTCTGGAGTCTCCTTTCATTGCTATGAAAACAAAACCTTCTGTTTGCCCAGGCATGTGTATTTGGCCTCCTGGAGTCTGTGACCCACAGGGCTGCCAATCCAGGGTGCAAGTCCCTGGCACTGCCGCCACACCCCCAGCTCCTGAAGAGCCGAAGGGGAGGCAGTATCAGCATTTCACTGGAGATTCATGGGTGCTCTCAGTGACCCACTACGGCCTCCTGTGATCTCTTGTCCACGGCGCTGCACCAAGCTCTGGCCCCGTCCGATGCATCTCTGCACTCAGTTAAGATCATAAGAACGGCCATGCTGGGTCAGACCAACAGTCCATCCAGCCCAGTGTCCAGTCTCTGACAGTAGCTGGTGCCAGGTGCTGCCGAGGGAATGAACAGAACAGGGGGATTATCGGGTGATCCAGGCCCTGTCGTCCAGTCCCAGCACACGGCAGTCAGAGGTTCGGGGACACTCAGAGCATGGGGTTGGGTTCCTGCCCATCCTGGCCAACAGCCACTGATGGATCCATCCTCCAGGAACTGCTCTAGTTTGTCTTTGAACCCAGTTATATTTCCAGCCTTCGTAACATCCCCTGGCAATGAGTTCCACAGGGTGATTGTGTGCTGTGAGAAGTTAACTTAGTCTTGTCCTTCCCCTCAGGTTCTGTTCATTAGGAGGCCACCTTGAGGCAAACAAGTGGCCACCCCCTGCGATTTGACAGCGCTAAGAGTAACTGGCCCTTCGGAGTTTAGGGTACAGCAGTTTCCTTCACACGGGTCCCCTAGCACAGGCATCAAGTCAACAACCTGCCCTTCCACCACCGTACAGGGAAACAAGCCAGCAGGAGGCGCTGGTTCTTGGTAGGAGCTAAGGCAAGTGCTAATTTCCTGTTCAACTGATTCATTCCTGGAGTGGTGCTGTTGAGTTTCAGAAAGGATAACCAGCCATTACTTGTTTTAGCCTGGAGGGTTTTCAGTTCCTAACCACAAGCCAATTTGTTTGCAAGGTTGTCAAGGCTCCGCCAGCCCTTCCAGACACAAGGAATTATTACTCCATTTTTAAATGCCATCACTGTAATCCATGACTGCGCCAGAGGCCCTAACCCCATTAAACGGCTGCCACACCAGTCATGGGAGGCCAGGCGGAGCCAGAGAAAGTCTGGGTACATTTGTGTTAAAAGTTTAAATCCAACCGGGGGAAGGCAGCTGAGAGCAGCAGCTGTCCTGGGCAGCTCAGTGCCGGGAAATCTGGAGGCCCCTGGGACAGCGTCTTAGCCCTATCTCAGAGCGGGAGCAAGGCCCAGAGATCAGGTGCCTCCCCCACGCTCACCTGGGAAGGTTGTGTCAGACCCACAGAACTGAAGCCCCAGTCCAGTGCCCCACAGACCGCCCTTTCACTCCCGAGTTCTGAACCATGAACCACTCCAGCCAAGCCCTGCCGTGGTAAGGAGCTTTGCCATTCACGCCATGGCTCGTTAGGCGAGAGGCCCACCTGCCACGTTAGGATACCAGGATGGTATCCCTGGCGAAGCGTGCCAAGCCACTGCCCGAGCTCAGAGCCTTGCATACTCCCGGCCTGGGGCCTGCCCAGGCTTTTAATGAAATGCTGAGCAC
>NW_020664545.1:1355712-1364651 GCF_002925995.2 Terrapene triunguis
GAGCCAGACTCTCCCTGGGGCGACCGGCACCCAGACCCCAGAACTTTAGAATTAGAAAGTGTCTTCACGCCCCCCTCCCTCCTCAGAGAGAGGCGGGGGGGGGGTGACCCCCCCTTAACCCCCCCCAGCCCCCCCCCCCCCCAGAGAGGGGGGGGGGGGGGGGGGCTGACCCTGCATTAACTCATCAGAGACACCCCCCCGGATGCCCCCCTCGGGGAGCAGGAAGAACGGACCCTGACATGCAGGGGGGGCAGCCCCCGGGCGGGACCTGCCCCCCGGCTCCGCGGCCCCGGGCCCCCCCCCGGGCGGGACCTGCCCCCCGCCCCCCGGGGCCGCCCCTTACCTGCGAGCGCCAGGCACAAGCCGCAGCCGATCAGCAGCCAGCGCGCGCCCCGGGCCATGCTGCCGCCGCTCCCGGACACCTGCCGGGATCCTGCCACGCAGGAGGCGCCGCACCTGTGCGGAGACCGCCGCGCCCCCTGCTGGGCAGCGCGGGTCCCTCCCGCCCAGCCAGGCGGCTGCACCCGGCGAGAGCCAGACACCAGCCGGGGCGGAGCCCAGCGCCCCGGGGCTGGAGCAGGGACTGCTGGGTTCTCGGCCCAGCTCGGGGAGGAGAGCAGGGCCTAGTGGTTAGAGCCCCTCCAGGGGGCCACTGGTATCCGCTCAGCCAAGCGTAGGCCAGAGCCCGACCCGCAGTCAGTCCCAGGGCAGAGCGTTCGGGAAAGCATCCAGTCCTGCTTTAAACATTGCCAGGGGCATGGCCCCACCTCGGTAAACTGTTCCAGTGGTTCGTTACCCACCCTGTTAAACTTGCACACCTCATTTCCTGCCCGCACTCCTGCCTTCTGGTCCCAGCTCTGCTACTCATTTATTGTAGGACCTTGGGCAAGTCACTTCCCCACTCTGTGCCTCAGTTTCCCCATCATTAGTGTGCACAGACCGCTGGAAGAATGTGTGCCAAAGCTTTCCCCTCCCCAGCCCGTTACCCAGAGCTGGCGTCACCCACCAGCTCCCTCCATTTCCCACACCCCTGGGTGACACCATGTGTGGCCAGCCAGCTCAGTGTGTCCTGCCCCAGCCGATCCCAAAGCCGTTTCCCGTCTCCTCCCTTTCTGGGGGTGGGGTAGCCGTGCCCTGCCGGATTCTGGGATAGGTGGTAGTGGCCTGCAGGCCCCAGCAGCTGGTTATTTTCACGGGTGCCCTTGGGGCCAGCTGCCTAGTTTCCTTGAGCCCCCTCCCTCCGGTTCAGGGCTAAATCCCGTGCTGAGGGAATGCTTTCCACACCCAGCAGGGACTGCTCTCCTGGCCTTGCCTGGGTCCTGGGGGGAGGGGATAGCCGTCATGGTGTCTGGCTGTCACTCACTCCAGGCTCTCAGCCCCCCTGCCTGACAGGACACTCCAGACAGCTCAGAGGCACCAGAGCCCGGCCTGACCCGCACCAGCAGTTACTAGCGAGGAATGGCCAGTACGCAGAAGGGCTGAGTCGTGGCAGAGCCTGGCCATGAAGCATCGCTGGAGAGATCAGACCTAGAACAGGGAGAGGCAGAGACTGGGACACTGAGCTTCCTTCCCCGCCACACACACACTCCAGTAGGGCTCCTAGCACCGTCCAGGGCCCGGTTGCTCAGCTCTCACCAAGCCAGACCAATCTTTCGCCCAGCACCACAGCCTGCTAGTGAAAAGCATTGTGGGTCAGGGCTGGAAATCTTTGATCAGGCAAATCACAACCACCAGTCCCAGCCAAAGGCGAGAGGCTTCCCCTTGGGTTTGTGATTCTGAATGTCACATCTGGAGTCCAGGCAGAAAAGTGTACCAGGGATTAGGAAAAATGTTTATGCAAGGCTGGGAGGAAAGCTTTCTCCCCTCAAAGCACAGCCTGCTGGCTGTCCCAGAGCTCCCCCTGACCACCTCCACGCAGCCCGGGACAGCGACAGGGCAAACGGGGACAGCATTGCTGCATGCAAAGGGGGTCTTCGGATACTAGCTCTGCCATTTAGCCATGTTTTAAGTTGGCTCGTCTGCTGTGGGGTATTTTATCTGCATTCCCAAGGTTGAGCCCCCCCACACACACACACACACTCCCACTGACTTCCCTACGCTGTGGGTCAGAGCCTCAGGCCAGGAACAGCAGCTTCCTAGGTGGTGACACAGCTCGTAGTGATCGGAACCTCCTCTAGACGCTCCAGTAATGCAGATAACGGCACTAGTACAACAGAGGAGTAACTGGGGCCAGACTAGAGGGCCCCCCTCAGGGAGCACCTTACCAGCAGGCGGAGGGCAAATGCACTGTCATCTCTAGCTGAAATTACTGGAACTCCAGTCTCGAGAGATGACCGGTCATCATCTTCCTGCCCGAACTCTTGTGCAGTGTCGCTCGGTGCTGTTCAAAGTCACTGTGCTCCACCCCAGAGGTGGCTTCACTAGAGGACACAGCTATTTCTATAAACAGAGCAGAGCCTGAAACCCCTTCCTCACATCACTAGTCCGCATTCCCACAAGTAATCCTAGTGCTACCTGGCAACTCTTCCCTAGTGCTTTACTGCAGCAGATTCAAAAGTGCTTTACAAAGGAGGTCAGTATCTGTGTAACCAGGCCTGTGCTTCTCAGACAGCAGCTTCAAGGTGGGACAGAAATCCCCTCATCTCCGCAGCCCCCCCATTTCCCACTGGCAGGGCATGGGCTCTGCACTCGAGAAGCCAGGCCCCACATCAGCAGGGAGTAGCTCAAGGCAGCGCCCTGTATGCGCTGACTCCACACTCGGTGCCTTCCCCAGCACATGACCCCAGAGCTGACCCAGCACAAAGAGGAAACGCAGACGCTGGAACCCAGCCCCATCTCCTTTGCCAGAGCGATGTTGGGCTGAAAGTTCAAAGGCAGATGGCCACAGTGACCAGCCCCCAGTGCGACCATTTGAACAGTAACTTCACCACTGTGTCCCACCTCATGCAGTCAAGCCTCCAGCCAGCCATCAACTAACTGATCCTACCTGGAGCCCCATGCACCCAGGTCCCATGGCGCGTCAGGGCCAGGGCAAGGCTGGGCCAGGGCTGGTTCTAGGGTTCCATTAATGGGGAGAGGGGGAGGGGGTATTCTGGGGACCTGGCTGTCACCATTTCAAAAACAAACCACCACCATGCCAGGAGCCCAGGTAGGGTGACCAGACAGCAAGTGTGAAAAATCGGGACGGGGGTGGGGGGTAATAGGAGTCTATATAAGAAAAAGAACCAAAAACCGGGACTGTCCCTATAAAATCAGGACATCTCGTCACCCTAAGCCCAGGGGCTAGTCAAAGCACTGAAATCTGGGATTAAGAGTTTGCAAAAGTGTTAGTGATTTGGCTCCTGTGTCAGTATTTTGCTGTGATTTATAATTTACAAGGAGACTGAAGACTCTCCCATTTGCAGCTGTTCCAATGCTGGACATCAGATAACTTACGTGTTTCAGCCTGAAAATTTTGGATCCCTTGAAGATATTTTTGGGGGGGACATACGCCCCCCCCCCCCCCCAATTGCACTGGGCCTACATGGGATGCATACAGGGAAGTCACCACGGTGTTTAAAAGGGTGCCATGCCACTGACAAAGGGGCAGGGAAGGGGGGTGGATTTATGGGGAAAATGCCCATTGCAGCCTAGCCGGTCAGTGCACTGGGAGAGGCACTTGCCCACCAGCAGGTGGTGCCACCTGCATAGATGTACAAAAGAGCCCAGCACCTGCACGCAGGGCCAGGCCTTCTGTGCAGCCCTGGGGTCCTGTCTCCTGGGCCCGTATGTGAGGAGAGCAGGCACCTGACAGTGTCACTATTCACTCCCATGGCCCCTGGGTTGGGGGGGGGGGGCAGGGGGAGGAGATTCTAGCCCTGACCCCTCTACCTGACCACACCCCCCTAAACCTGACCTCACCCTGCAGCATCCCTGTGGAGGGCAAGAGGAAACCACCTTGGCTCCTGTCCCCAGCCCATCCTTCCCTTCCCTGGGGCCTTCTTGTCATTCAACGGTCATCTAGACCCTGAGAAGTCCCTCAGCTCCCCCCAAGGCCAGCCCCTAGAGAGCCCAGACTGAGCTGCTCTGCCAGGTGCCTGGGTGATCCCACCCTGTGGGCGCTGGGTTTCTCCGAGTGCCCCCCAGCGCCCCATGCCGTCCCCCGCCAGTGCACACAAACCTGGCCCCTCACCACTGCTGCCAAAGGGAGGGCGAGCGAGCGGCAGGTGGAACGTGCACTCCATGCCCTGTGGCACCTGAGGCTGGTGGAAGTGGACCCAGTGCCATCAGACGCTCTGGGGCAGGGCCTGGTCCCTCCCCGCGCACTGGGATTGCTTTCACTAACACCACAGCCCTGAGATGTGTTCTATTGGCGCTGAGCCCCAGCTGATCACGCAGACCGGCGTGTGTGTTGTGCCTTTGGGGGCAGCCTACCTGGTAAGACTGAGCATCCAGTAACAGGGCTGGCTACGCCCAAAGGTGCTCTCAGAGGAGCTCAGGGGCTGGGGTGCACCCACCATTAACCTGTGAGGCAGAGCCCTGAAGAGACTGTTTGGGGGGCTCACAGACCACTGGTGCCAGGGAGCCGACACCCAGCTCAGCACAGTCCAGTCTGTGTCACTGAACCAGCGGTAACAGCCCTGGGCACCCTGCGAACAGTCACAGGGGGCTACTCAACAAGGGGGGGCACCCAGCCAATCACCCACAAGTGATGGGTGGGAGGGACGGACAGCCCAAAGTGCAAACCCGAGAGGCAGGAGTATCAGGGTGCTGGGTGCCTGTGCATGGTGGGAGAAGGAAGACAGAAGTTTCCCTCTCTGCAGCTGTCCAGGTAGCAGAGCACTTCGGCTGGTGCCCCATGGACAGCCGGGACAGAGGGCCAGTGTCATGAAGGACGGGCACTAGGACAGCCCAGGTCCGTGGCTGGCGGGCAGGCAGATGGAAAGGGAGCACTTTGAACCCCACAGGGCCAAAGGAGGTGGAGAGAATGAAGCAATGAGGCCAGCACAGGCGGGAGATGAAGGCGAGGGAGAGCAAGGGGAGAAACCAGCAGCAGGAAGGCGGCAGAGACACTGCAGGCCAGCTCCAGGCTCTCAGGCTGTGGGGCTTGAGCTGACCCCTCAACAATTTTGCTGAAACGCAAAGCCAGGGCCAGGGGCCCAGGGTCTCAGCCTCGCTTCCCTTCAATAGAGGTTACCGCTGTTGAGCGCCTGATTGCTACACCCAGACCACTCATTTAGGCACCACTCCGTGGATTCAGCCCCATCTCCAGTGCCCAAACCTAAACACGTCACCCAGTAACTTCTTGGGGACCCCAGGAACTGGTTTGTTTGCCTGAGTGGGGACTGCTGAGCCTAATCCTGCCACAGTGCTACCATCAGCCCATATGTTCTTGAACAGCACCTGTGAGCGAGGCTCTGGGGCCCAGGGTCATGGGGGGGGAGGGGAGGAGGAGAAGAGGAGTCTGGCTCCCAGGCAGAGTGTTTGGTTCCACCATCCCTAGTTTCAGGTTGGCTTAAGGACAGAAGCATGGACAAAACCGCATTTTAGACTATTTCACCCAGTCTGAGAAAAGCCTTTCTCTGGGGGCTGGGTGGGGATTAGTCTGACCCCGTAACCTGCAAAATAAGCAGTTAGGGGAAAGCCAACCAGCGAGTTCCTTCATTTTGGGGAAGCAAAGTTTATTCCTTTCCAGGCAAAACCCCAAAGGAGGCTTTCCAGCTGTTTTATCCAACACAAGCTGTTCTCAGGCTGGGGATCGCTGGCTGGGTCTGGGAAGTGGAGTCCCTGCTCTGGGCTGGCTTTGAGGTTTAATTTATATTGGCTGCAAATGGGTTTTTATTCCTCTCAGTTTTGTTGTCTGTTTAGACAAATGAGGAAAAGACTCAGTGCCAAGTAATCTCCCAGCATAAATGATAAGAGTTTTAAACCTCTTCCCCTGCTGACTTTTGCCTCCAGGGTTTGGCTGGAACAGTCTAATGTACAAGTTGCACCAAGTTGTTAGGACCAAAGTGATTTGTCACCCTTTCTTGTTCTAGGGAAGCACGGTGGTTCTGGGGTTGAGTGGTTGTTTTTAGACAACACACTGAAAACAAAGATGTGATTAAAGGCTGCGTGACACTGATCTGGCATCGGTTCTCGTTCTTGATAGTGAACTCAGATTGGGCGCCTTGGGCTGCTGGTTTTGAAGAGGCTCTGAAAGTCGTACAGCTGCACCACCTAATGCATGCAACCCGCCAAGCCAAGCAGCGATGAGGGCCAGGGGGCACAGGCTATTCAGGAAGTGGCACCTCCCAGCTGGCCAGTACCAGACCCACGTGCTATTCACAGGGCCAGAGCTGCTGGAAGTGCTTCCCGGGGGATCTAATGGGAGGCCAGTAAAAAGCCCATTTATACTTTCCGCAGGAACAAAGGAGGCAGCCCTTCGGGTCTGGCTAAATTCCAAATTGGGCAATTCCCCCCTGCTCTCTGCGCCTTACCTGGGTGTAGTATTTTCAATACAGCACCTTCGCATGGGATATGCATATGCTGTGCCCCGTTAACCTGCTATTTCACCCTAGAGGTGGCCGAGCGTCACTTAGCCCTTCCCAAACTAGGTTTGATGCCGCGTTGATGCCGTACACTCCCCACAGGGCATTCCCTAGACAAGTCATTACTTGGAAAACGGCTCCTCCTGCCAATTTTCTGTCTGTCACCATTTGGTAACAGCACTCAAACGAATATTGCTCTTTTGTTCACTTCATTCCTGATGTCAGCACAGGTTTGGGGACAGAAGTTGGGGGTTCTCTGCTACAGTAAAGACAAGGCAGGAGACAACTGTTTCCTTGCTCCCACAAAGAAGAAGTGTAGCCTTTAAGGACACATTCTTTAAACATTTTACAACATTGTCTGGGAATGCTGAAAATAAAGCTCCTCCCAACGCTGCCTTTCCCCTTGGCAAAGGTTCGTTTTTATTTCCCCCTAGGGCCGGAGCAGAGCTGGAATCCACTTCACTGGGTGCGTTTACTATTTTGATTGTGCACCCGTATCAGTGAGGTCAGCCAGCTCTGGGCCTCGCACTGCGCAACCAAGTACCATATAAGCCGTACACACCCCATTGGAGTCCTATTAAAAGTGGCTAGTTTTTAAAAAGGATCTCAGACAGCTGTGGAAAAGGTAGAGGACTCCTCTCAGCCTGAACTGTACCACCTACTTTCCTGGCCCTACGAAAACTAACCTGAGCGTGATCAAGTTAACCCTGGAATTCCTGTTTTCAAAGTAGTAAAGGAGCACGAGGGAGCTAAACAGCCCGGGATAAGCGGCCCCCCACCAGGCTCACATGCAATCCACTTGGGGTGTGACAACATTTAATGCAACTTAAGACTTCTGGTAAAATTAGAGCCTCGACCACAACTCACCTAATGAGCTGTTGTGGTCTTGATTTTGCAAGATTATCCCTTCTAGAAACCACCAACCCCGCTGTGGGTGATGTCAAATACTAAGACACCTCAGTATGAAAGTTTCATCTGGCCCACTCTTTCTGACACTGTTTTACACTTTGAAAAAGGCGTTTTCCTTTAAGCTCTTGACCAGTTTGCTGCAAATCTTAGTAAGGCAGAGCTGCCACCCGGGAAAAATCTTTTGGACCTTTCCTGTAATCTAGTATCACAGGCCATTGGCCAAGGCAACCTGTGTGTTTAGGGCTTAAGTTCATTTCCTGAGAAGAAAGTTGCAGAGCTGTCAATTCCAATTAGCTAGAAGTCTATTTGCCTAGCCACAGGGTTTCTAAGAAACGAAGCAGCGCCTTACACTTCCATTTTGTATCTCAACTCATTTCCTTCTTTCTACCCCTCTTTGTGCACGCCAGGCCAAGGGTGATGGATCCAAGAACCTGACAGTTCATTTTTTGCACCCAATCGTCCCTTCAAGGCCTGACTATTAATTCACATGACAGCAAGACTCCAGCAGTCACCGCCACAACTAACCAGCAGGGAAAGTCAGCCTGAAATGAACAAGCTGACTTGCAACTGGGCCAGGTGTCCTTACAAGGAATTGCCCGAATTATGGCCTCTAACATTTTGGCGCACACCACCCCTCGCTCCCCCAAGGACAGTCACCGGTGATAGGTGCTCCAGGGCAAAGCCCTACTCAGCGGGAACCCAGCTAGGAAGACAACGAGGAATCCGGTGGCACCTTAAAGACTAACAGATTTATTTGGGCATAAGCTTTCGTGAGGTTTTTTACCCATGAAAGCTTATGCCCAAATACATGTTAGTCTTTAAGGTGCCTTGTTTTTGTGGGTACAGACTAACACCGCTCCCCCCTGATACTTGACAGCTAGGAAGCTTCTTCCTATGGGGGCGCATAGATGCCGTTTCCACCATGGGCAGGAGGGGGCGCGCTTGACACACATTACACCTCCACTCCCCTTGTAGCTCAGGGCAGCGTCTCCTCCCTTCTGCAACAAGGAGTTCAGGTCAGGCAGAGGGGGTAGCCTCCTTCCCTCTGCCTTGTGAAGCACCACCCAGGCCGGCGGCCAGCAAGCACCCACCAAACCCGGCTCTGAAGGCAGAGCTCCCCCCCCAGCAGGAGAGACACAGCAGACACCGTTCCTGGCACAAGACTTTACTGCACACTGGAATGTGGCGCATAGAACAAGGGGGAGGAACATTGGGCCCAGTATAAACATAAATAGAGCAAAAAAACCACTTCAAACAACAGAACACGTGAGCTTATCGCCTGGGGCCGCCCCAGGCCCGGCTCTGCCGAGGCGGAGCCTGGGCAGCTCTGCAGTCTCGTGATTCGCGCGCTCGGAGCCCGGGGGGCCGAGCTGGTCCGGGCCCTGGCGAGGGCAGGAGTCCGCGCCGCAGCGCTCGCTCGGAGAGATGGGTCCCGGCGGACGGAGCAGGGGGCCCGCTCCCGAGTCTTGGCGCGGCGCCCGCGGGCTCAGTCCGGCGTAGCGCCCGCGGGCTCAGTCCGGC
>NW_020664545.1:1364661-1412583 GCF_002925995.2 Terrapene triunguis
CGCCCGCGGGCTCAGTCCGGCGTAGCGCCCGCGGGCTCAGTCCGGCGCCCCGGCCCGGGCGCTCAATAGGCCGGCACCTGGTGCTGCTGCGGCAGGAGTTGGCAGCCGCTGTTGACGTGGCTCAGCACCTTCTGCTTGAGCTGCGCCACCTGCTCCCGCAGCAGGCTGGCGGTGGAGGCGAGCTCCGTGTTCTGGCTCTTGAGGCTCTTCACCTTCTCCTCCAGCCGCGAGATGCGCTCCAGCTTCCGCTTGCGGCACTTGGAGGCGGCGATGCGGTTCCGCAGCCGCTTGCGCTCCGCCTTGATGCGCTCCTGCGTGTCCATGTCGATGGGCGACAGCGGCGGGCTCTCGCCGAAGCTGGGCGCCTCGGGCACGATCTGCGGCTCGTCCTTGAGCGGCGGCGGCGGCTGGAGGCGCGGGTGCGGCGCGGCGCCCCCCAGCCCGGGCGGCGGCGGGTAGGGCACGCTCTCGGCGGCGTAGCTCACCGCCGGGCCGGGGTAGCTGCTCAGGTTGGCGTAGACCGGCGGCTCGGCGGGCGGCGGCGGGGCCAGGCTGGCGGCGGGGGGCAGGTCCCCGGGCGGGCCCCCGACGGCGCCGCCGCCGCCCGCCCCCAGCTGGTTCTGCTTGTGCAGGTCCTCCAGCGCCTTGACGAAGCCCTCGGCGAACTCCTGCTCCTCGCTGGCCGCCGCCTTGGGGTAGAGGAACTGGCCGCTGGTCGGCGTGGTGGTCACCAGCCCGTTGGACTGGATGATGAGCCGCTCGAGCTCGGGCGAGCCCAGCTTCAGCAGCCCCAGCTCGGCGGGGCTCAGCAGCGCCGGGCCCGGGCCCTCGCCCCCGCCGCCGCCGGCCGCGCCCCGCAGCGGGTGGAGCGGCGGCCCGGGCGCCTTCAGGCCGGCCACCCCCTGGTCGCGGAGCCCGAGCCCGTCCTTCTTCATCATGCTGCCGCCGGGGAAGGGCCGGGGGAGGCCGCTGCTGCCGCGGGACGGGGCCGAGCCGCTGCCGAAGCCGCTCAACACATCGTCATGGTAGAAGGGTGTTTCCATCCTCCCCCGCCGGCCGCGGGGCGCCGGGCTGCTGCGCCCGCGGGGCGCCGGCTGGGGGGGCAGGGGGGGCCGGTCCCGGTGGAGGTGCCCGGGGGGGCGGTCCCGGTCGAGCTGCGGCGGCCCCGGGCGTTGGGGGTCGGTCCCGCTCCGGCCCCGGGCGCTGCCCGCGCTCCGCTCCGCGCTCTCGCACACACACACGCGTCGGGGGAGGCGCCCCGCGCCGCCTTAAATACCCAGCGCCAGCCCGATGAGGTCACCGCGCGCGGCCGGGATTGGCTGCCGATGACGTGCTCGTCGGGGCACCTCGGCGTGGGGGGCGGGGCAGGGCCGCCCCGCCCCCCCCCGTCCCCATGGCGACCGGCCTGTAAACGGCACAACAGCGCGGAGCCCCCTGGGTTGATGTCATAGGGGGCGGGGTCAGGGGGTGTTTGCACCGCGGGCCTGGCCCGGGAGAGTGAGAGGCGCGCTGGGAGCTGCCGGGCCTGGCGCGGAGCCCGCCCCCGGCTCAGGCACCCCCTAGCGCCCGGCTCAGGCCAGCGCCCCGGGGTGCAGCAGGGCGCGGGACCCTCCCGCCTCCCGCCCAACCCGGTCACCCTGTAAGGCCAGGCAGGACCAGACCCCCTGCTGGTAGCAGCCCCCAGCACCCCCTCGCTACGCCACCCCCCCCCCATGAGACCAAGGGGTCACAGCCCCCCAGGACTGGACCGGTCCCTCCTGGACCCCCACCGGCTTCCGCAAGCACGGGGGCTGCTCAGCCCATCTGGCATCAGGCCCCAGTTGGGTGCCCAGCATCCATGGCCGTTCCCCTCCTCCCCCATTTCAAGGAGGAAGCAGGTGCCACACAGTCAAACCCAAACCTCACCTTAGCAGAGGGGGTGTTTTGACGTAATTTACCTTCTCCATGGTAACACAGTGGTATCAATGAAAACTACACTGAACTGATGCCAGGCTGGAGGGCCATGGGGTGGTGCAGGGCTGGCACTTGTTCATTACAGGCTGATTCTGGAGGAGGAGGGTCTAGTGACATGCAATTCCCTAGTTGGATGGGGCGGGGGGGAGAGATTTAAAAAGCCAATAAAACTGGAAAGGAGGGAGCTGTGAGGGGGAGCTGAGATTTCAGCTGTCACTTAAGACTAGAGCAATTAAAGCTCCATAGAACATTACCCCAGAAAATACCCAGTGGTGCAAACAGGCAGGGTCAGCTAGCTCCGTGGCAAAACAAACCTTTCACTCACTAAGAGTTTTCACCAAAGCTTCAGTTTTCAGCCTTCAGGCAAACACCTCATACCAGAGTAACCCACCTTCACTGCACAGCAGCCTTCTAACACCAGAGCCAGCATTCAGACTTCTGGCTGAGTCTGTCAGCTGCTTTATTGACCATTTCCTGATTGGGCCTTCAGTTCCCTGGCCTGCCTCCTTACTTCATCTGAAACACCTGTGTGGGAGCCAAACAGAGCATTAACTCCTTACTTGCTTGAAACCAAGATAGTCCTTTGCAATTTGCAATAAGAATAGAAAAAATCTGAGACTGTTGTGATTCCCCCATTCAGTGTCTGTAGATACCGGTTGGGCTGGAGAAAGATTCCCTACTTTATCATTAATTGTGATTAGATGGTAAGAGACTAGTTCACCAGGGGTGCTGCAGAAGGATGTCACAAGCAGAGGACTATGGAAAAGCAACTGAACTTCTTTCATTGAAACAAGTTCCTATTTGCTCCGCTGACTCGAGGAGGCAGAGGGAGCAAAATCCCTCTGAAGCCCAGACGTGAGCTGGGATTGCTGTCGAGGCAAGGAGTGGCCCTGCTTTTGTCTTCACCTGCCTCTGCTTGACTGGAGGAAGTTGTCCCAGTGCAAGGTCTTTTGGGATGGGGGGACGTTCCCAGAGAGCTGTGTGTTCGACAGAACTGGAAGGACGCCCAACTTGGCCACTTCTGCAGAATCAGTGGCTGAATCGTCATTTTCTTAAAAGTTTCTGCATTCCAAAGTTTTGCACATACCTTTTCTATGCTTCTCTCTGCAATCGAAAGTCTTAGTCCAGCGCCCGCTAGGGCGACGGCAAAACTCCCAGTCAGAACCAGTGGGCTCCCTGGACCTGCGCCACACCTCAGAAATTCACAAAGCCCAAAGCTGAGGTGCTGGCTCTGTGCTGTTTGTGCCTGTGCTGGAGTGCAAGAGGAGGCAGCAAAGGGTTAATATTACAGGGCTCTATTAAAAATGAAGTGTAACTCGTTTGGGGATGAAAAACAGAAACAGCCTTCAGATAGGTGGGGCGGAGGCAGCCCTTTTCCTCCATAAGGTTTGGGGGAGGCCTGGCCTCTTTTCCAAGCACGTAGAAGCTCGAGTGGCAGATCTGGGTTCATACAAACCCTCACCAGCTAATACAAGCTTATTCCTGCCCAAACTAGTGGTGTTTGTGCCCTAAAGGAACCTGCATAGCAACCCAGGCAGCGGGGGTGGCTGGCTTCCAGCAGGCAGAGCGCAGCGGCACTCAGACCCTCGCCAATATTTTCATTTCATTTTGTATTTATTGGCTATAAAGGATTGTACACAGGCCTTCCCCCCACCAGACTGTGATTTGGCACAAACACGTGGGCTGGAGCCCACAAGGCGAAGGGACGAGATCCTCTAGTCTGAGCTCCTGTAGTGCGCAGGCCACTAGCCCCACCAGCCGAAATGAGACCGCAGGACGCTAGGCTGTGCCACAGGCCGAGAATAGGAGGGGTCGAGATGCGCCCGAGGCCTCGCAGGGGCAGGGGAATTATTGTGAGATACACCCAGATAATCCAGGCAAGTGACCCGCACCCCACGCTGCAGAGGAAGGTGACCTGCCGGTCTGACCTGGGGGAAAATTCCTGCCTGACCCCACACATGGTGACCAGTTAGACCCTGAGCACACGAGCAAGAACCAGCCAGCCCAGCCCCTGAGAGACAGACGGCTCAGTGCCACCCCAGAGCCCTGGCCCTGCCCATCCAATGTCCCAGCTCCAGCCAGAGCCATCCCTATTCCTGTGATGCTTCAGAGGAAGGAGCTCAACCCTCCTCCGCCAGAATCCCCTGGGAGGGATCCCTTCCTGACCCCTGCCGGTGGCTGGCTGAAATGCTGAAGCATGAGCCAACCTAAGACATAGACCCCAAGTGAGCCCCAGGCGGTTGAGCTCTGCCCCCCAAGTGCAATCAGAGCTTTGTCGTGAGTCCTCTTGCAGTTTCATCTGTCCCCTCTGGCCTTACGGCCCGGCCTGCTGCTGAATATCCCGATTGTAGAGCGCTCAGAAAACATCAGGTGCTAAAGGACTCCTCCTCTCTCGCCCCTCACAGAACCAATTTCTGCTTCTCAGTGGGGCCCCACTACAATTCAGCCCCAGGCCTTTCAGCACAGAAAGTCTCCCAGAGGAGCTTTATGGCCTTATATGGTTCGGGCTCTAACTACCGCCTCTGTCCCCTGCGCCTCCAAGGTCAGCCGAGGTGCTCCTGCTCTCAGACCCTAGATGTGAACATCTGGCAGCTGCTGACAGGCCATTCTCAACAGAGGCCCCTTGACTCTGCCTCTTGCTTCCCTGCTGACCCCCCAGAGCCCCCGTTTGCTAACCTTGGGCGTGGTGCGAGGCCTTTGCCTGAGGCTGGCCATGTGGGCAGGACGTTAAGGCTTTTGGCTCAGGTTACCGGTTGGAGAAGCTGCCTCTGAGTTTCTACGTTCTATAGCTGTAAAGTTCAGGAATGGCTTTTTCACAGCCAGTTGTAGGCAGGACCATGTGGAAGGTGCAAGGTGATGAACTGTAGTTTTGAATGATTGTGGATGCCCCTAGGGCCTTAGGCAATGGGCGTGCGTCTTTCAGCAATCTAAATCCAAAGATAGACTAGCTAACCCGGGCTTATGCCGCAGTCTCTGGCATTGTGAACGCTCCGGGATGGCCATCCTGCAGTGCGAGCGAGCGTCCCAGACACGAGTTAGTGCACCACAAATAGCCGTGTGGACGTTGCAGCTCGGACTCTCCAGCTCACCCGACCCCCTAAGTCTGAGCTCGGGGCTAGCCCAAGCAGCCGCCCAAACTGCAGTGTCCATGCTGCTGTTTTTAGCGTGTTAGTGCAAGCCACGTTCATGTGAGGCGATCTGCCCAAGTTGGGAGGCTCAGTCCCAGCGCCAGTGCAGACATCCCCTGAGGATCCTCCGTACACTGTACCAGTGCAAATCCTCCGCACTTCCCTGCGTGGCCAGTGATTGGTCTGAGGCTAATCTCCATTGTACAGACATGGGACAGAGATTAACTGACCTGGCCAAGGCCACAAAGTGAGTCAGTGATAGAGACTGGGGGAGTGCTTGGTGCCCAGTGTTCTGCTTAGTGAAGGACACTCACTTCTGAGCAGCACAGCGCAGTGCCGATGGGACAGGCTCTTCCCGCCACGGAGGCAGCTGTTCTCATTGCCCTAGGTTTCACGGTGTTCCAACTTGCCTGGACGTTGTTTTCGTTCTCACATCGTGACAGGCTCTGTGAAGCTAATTGTGGCCCCGTTTCGTCTGGGCTCTGTAATTGGGTTGCCACAGGGCGGCACGCATCACAGCCACAGCAGCCCTAGCCATGCCAACGCTGTGCCAGGGTTCGGCCCCGTTCCAGCCCACAGGGAAGCAGAGCGCTCAAGCAGCAGCTATGTGGCCAACTTAAGTACAATGTCTGCTATTTCAAAGCATGATTTTCCAGACCAAAATGCCTCGGTGGGTCGAGCTGTTCTGAGCCACTCCAAAATAGCAGGCCTGGACCAATCGATATATCTACACACAACTCCAGATCAACCCCCAGGACCCCAGGGCATGTGCAGGGCTGACACGGCTCAACTGACTGACATCTTTTGTGGATGTGCAAAGGAACATTCTCACATGGGTCGAGCGCCTGCAACACAAGTCTCAGGCTAATGCAGTTTGTCATCCTTGCCTGTCTCCTGGCATTGCCAGGGCTCTGCGTCTGCCTTGTCAGTGGGGCCAGATCAGGGGAGCTATCGCTGCAAGTCACTCTGCTAGCCCAACAGGTTTGCCCCACATCCCCGGCACACCCATGGTGCTCAGAGGCAAGACAGTGGAAATACACTGACGGAGCGCACTAAACCTTAGCCTGGAATTTAGACTTTTTCCAGGAATGTGTGGTCCCACTGTGACTCCACAGAACAGAACAGCACCCTGGGGTTAGGAGGGCATGCAGCCGGCCAGGGCAGAATGGCTGCTGACTCCTAGGATGACATCCTGGGTGCACTGGAGGCAGTGGCAAAACACCCCAGGGCCAGGATTTCACCCCCGGCTTTGTGTTTGCTCAGCAGAGTTGCCATTAGTTCAGCCTACTTAATTATCTGAGCCCCCAAGTAACCCAGGGGCCTGGGTGCTGCCCCCCTAGTGTGCAGCAGAGTCACCCCATTCAGCTTTCCAAGGGCCCTCCCCGGGCGTGCAGGGCCAGTGGGATCTGTCCCTGACTGAGCAGAGCCCAAGGATGCAGGAAGCACAGGGGCAAGGCCTTTGGCATGGTAAGAAGCATGTGATGCAAGTTACAGGAAGGGGAGCAGGAAGTGCCAGTTGGCTCAGCCTCGGGCAGTCCAGCAAACCTGCCTGGTGCCCCAGAACAGCTGAGAAGCGCTGCGCCATGCTAGCAGCACTGTAGGATCGAGCCCATTCCCAGGCAGGGCTGAAGGTTACTCCTGGGGTTGCTGAGGGAGTTTTTCTTCATCAGTTGTGAGCTTTACACTGTCCTGCTACATAAAGCCAGGAGCAAGGGGAAGATTGCCCAATAAATAACAATCCACATGGCCTTCGGAGGAGTCTCTTGTACCTCAATATGCTCCCCACTGCCAGGCCGCAGCTTGGGCATGGCACGCAGCAAGTCTTCTTAGCATGCCACTCGAGAGGGGAAAACAAAGCGATTTCCCCGCGTTTGCTGCAGATTGCAAAGGCCACGTGGGCATGCCAGAGTGCCAAGGCTGAGGCTGCAGGACGAAGTCCCTGGAGCCCGGGTCGCCATCAGGGCATGCAGCAGAAATCCAAGAGGAAGATCTCAGAAAACTCTCATTCTGGAACAACAGCCCCATCTTGCCTGGGCATCACAGAGGTGACGTCTGCCTTGCCCCTTGCTGCTGCTTTGCCTTTGGCTCCGAACAGGTCCCAGCCCCGCTTTGCTTACCTCAGACTTTATGGTTTGGATTATTTGCATTAAGTCATGTCTGTCTGAACGTTCGTGCCTCATGACCTCACTCCCAGGTCCCTGCAAAGCCCTAATAAAGCTTCACCGCTTACAGTCCCCTCCATTCACACCCTTACAAAGTGAGCGGCTGATGTGCGGACCGAGGGGGTTCATGTGCTCCGAGCACTGCCCCTGCCGGTCCCTTAGCAATGGCTGTCAGGGTTTCCAGCTCTATAAACCTGGGGATTTATAGAACAGCCATGAAGGCTGAGAACTGGGGGTACGGGGCTTGGCAATTGTCACAAGCTGCCCAGACAGCATCCCAAAGCCGTTTTCAAGCCATCCCAGCTGAGATGCGCAGGCCCCAGGCGGGGTTAGAATTAAAGGGGTCCTTCCGAGCCTGGTTTTACGACTCTCTCGTGACTTGGCTCTGCTGACCATGGAGGGGTTGGGCCTGGTGCCCACCTCCTGCCCAGCCCATTGGGCCCCCATGTCCCAGCACAGCGCCAGGCTCTGCCCAGCTGTGACAATCCTGGAGACAATGCACACAGAGATGGGCTCCTCCTACCTGGAGGGATTTTCCCATGTGCAGGGCCCCCCGCTGTGCAGAGGGGCCAGCCTGAGGCACCCCGGTCAGCCCCGCAGGGGCTCGGTGGGGAATGGGGGGGAACGCTCAGCCAGAGGGGGAGGGGCAAAGAGGAGAAAGCAGCAAGGTGAGAGGGGCGAGGGGAGGAAGGGGAGACGGGCTGGGGAGGGGAGATGGGGGGCAGAGGCAGAACGGGGCGGGGCTGCTCTCCTTCCCTTTGCTCTGCTCTCTCCTCTCTGTCCAGCTCTCACTTTCGATCCTCCCCAGGGGCAACCTTCCCAAACCCCAGGGGTGCTCCCTTGTCAGAGCAGGCCGGAGACACCAGAAATGACTCAGCCGCCTTCCCCAGAGGCCGTCCATGGGCAACAACGTGCAGCATCCCTGCCCGAAGGTCGTTGTGTGGGCGCAGAGGCGGGCAATATCCCACAGTAGGTGCCCACCACTCTGGTTTCTCCTCCCCAGGCAGGCTGGTAGCCATAGGAGAGAGATCGCCAGCGAGGTCGGGCTTTCAGTCCAGTCAATTGACTCACTGTAATTTGATCCCCCCAGCTAGAAGACCTGACCATCTGCTTCCCTTTATTCCCGGGGGAATGCTGGGAATACAGGACAGCCGCGTCAGCACATGGCCAGCGTATGGTTTGCAAATCTAGGTTGTGTTGCCTTTTTCCAGACACAGCCCAGTGAGGCAGGATCTGTTGCACTGGTCCAGCTACATAGACTCCATCGGGCGCACGGGGGCTTTGTTTTTTTAAGGTAAATAAACTATCCAGGAAACGTTAGCTCAAGGCCACTGGAAGTTATAGCCCAGGAGAGGGTGCCAAGCAAGGCCAAGTTCTTGAGACATAAGAATGCAGCTGGGGGAACAAAGGACCTGGTGAGTGGGGACTATCTGATCAGGCTGTGGGAAGTACCAGCTGGGAATGCTAAGCCCATGCAGATTCTTGGGATCAGGTTACCCAGGAAGAAAACAGCAGGAGGCGGGAATGCTGCATCCTCTGCCTAGTCATCAGGGAGTTTCTGAAGGACTCCGAGAAACCAAAAGCAAAGCCAAGCACAGCATCGCACACCAACTCCTTCCCCAGTGCCTGAGCTGGGAGGCCAAGGGGAAGGCCGACGGCATATTCCCTGCTCCAAGGGCTTGCAGGAGGAGGGCTTGATTTCCAGAGGTGCGGAGCGAGGGCATCTCCCGCTGAAGTCAGTGCGAGCTCCTGGGGCTCCGCACTTCTGGAAACCTGAGTCCACTGAGCTCTCCAGCGAAACTCCCCTTGGCCTCTCTGGGAGCAGGAGCTGGTGCTGAGTGCTGGAGTCTAACTTGCTGCTCCAGAGCGTGGGGAGGGGCTTCGTCCCAGCGCACGGGAGTCTCCTGAAAGCCCAGGCTGGCAGAGCCAGCGCTAGGCCTGGCTGCCATACCGGGTGGGAGGCGGCCTTCAGCGGCTGCTCTCTCTGCCTTTGGGGAGATCCCAGGTGAGAGCTGTGGTCACTGTTCAGGGTTAGGAGGGGGAGTGGGGAGCCATGGGGTGCGGTGTGCTCAGTACAGAGACCGCACCCAGCTTTATGGCTCTGCCTCAGCTGGCCCGGGCTGCCCGGCCGAGCACCAAGCCAGCTGGCTGAGACCTCTGCTGCTGAGCTGGGGGAGAGGCCAGAGGACCAGGCCTAGGTAATCGCAGTCCCCTTGTGGGAGATTTTGGGCCCGGCCTCATTCTCCATGCAGCTGTCAAAGTCAAGCTCCAGCTGGATCTGCTCCCCCCACCCCCCGCCCCGTGCGAAGGAGATGGGAAGGGAGCCCCCGGCAGGGCCGACACCCCGAGAACCCCGTGCTTGGGAATTTGCTGACCCCTCGGCCCAGAGCAGCTGCCCTCAGGTCACACTGCACAGCCTGTCCCGGTGAGGGCGTGGGGCAGGCAGGGGGCAGGCTGTGGCTGGCTACACTAGCTGGCTCTGGTTGCATGTGGGCACAGCCGTACTGCTGAGTGCTTGTCCCTCTGTGGATTGGGATTCCCAGGAATCCCCAGGGCAATGGCGAACCAGCCTCCTCCTTGTGTTTAAATCTAGATAAATAACTCCCAACCCCGCAGCAGCTCCCCAGCCGCAGCTCAGCGACGCAGGGCTGACCCCGATGGGGCTGCTCCGCCACCAGCCTTGTGCCAGGCGAGCAGCTCCTGTCCCTCTCCGCCGGCTTTCAGAGCCCTCTCTCCTCCCCCACCCTCCAGCTCAGCAGGTCAGACTGGTGAGCCGCTCGGCTCAGGGCTCAGCGCAGAGGGGGTTGGCCTGTGACGCCCAGCGCTGCACTTTATCAGAGACAGAAACATTCGAATAACAAACCAACTTCCTCTCCAGGCTTTGGCGCTCTCTGGCTTCCAGGAGACAGTTGATTTCACTTCCTGTTTTGCAGCAAGAATGTTCACATTGCCCCAGGTTCCCAGGTGGAGGGAATCTGGCCTCGCCCACTGCACTGGGAAGAGCCAGCCCCCTCCCCGGCACGCAAGGGCCAAATGCTGCTTGTGCGACGTAGCGCGGGACCGCGGGACGGGGAGGGTTGGAACGCAGAGTTCCCGATTTAAGGACCAAGGGCTGTTTTCTGGCATCCTCCCGATCCAACAGAGAGAGCAGCAGGTGGGTCTGTGCACGTCAGAGAGGGGGAGAGATTGGCAGCTGCTCGCAGCACGGAACGTGATACCACCCTGGGAGAATTTAGCTCCCCTTGATTTGTGCACGGCTGATGCCCTTTGCTCTTCAGAGTCCTCACACATAGGGTCTGCAGCAGGCCTCAGAATCCCCTTGGTCTGCTCTGAGCGGAAAACCGAGGCAAGAGAAAAGATCCAGTCCCCAGCCTGACCACAACGGCAGGGTGCAGGCGCGGCTGCCCATCTGAGCCGGGCAGGCCAGCAGCCTCCAGGTGCTGTGGCCAACAAGTTTCCTTGGCAAAGGCTGCTGCTGCCCCATGGCCCCTCGCCAAGCGAGTGAGTGGGCTCTGATAAAAGAACAAAACAGGCATTTCACAATAAGGGCCCAATTGTGCAAGCCTCCTTCACACGCCAGTCCCAGGGACACTGTGTGTAAGTGCCCCCCACGAGGGCCAGCCCTCAGCATATCATTGCTAGTCATGCAACACCAGTGACCACGCTTGTGCAAAACCATCATTTCTGACTCTGATGCCTGTGCTGAGAACAGCCTGGTGAATGCACAGAACCAACCAGCAGAGACACTTCTCTGAGCCCAGAGGAATAAACAGCCGGGTGGGTTTAAAGCTGGATCCAACAGCCACTGACCACCCTGGGGAGGCACGTTTTCACATCAAGGGGCTGCTCCAAAGTGCCAATCAAACCTGCTCTTTCCCTGCCCCTCCGGCAACACTCAGAACTGGAGCAGTGTCTAAAACAAGCCTCCCGAAACCATGCGCTGGTCTGGCCTGGCTCCAAGCACTGGCCAAGGGGCTGAGAATTGGCTAGGGAGCTGGAAACGGCAACCCACTGCAGTGGGGCCTGGCAGGGCTCAGTGGCGCGGGATAATTGAGTGAATGGTCTGCGAGGGGGGTAGGTACAGGGCCGGCTCCAGGCACCAGGCAACCAAGCTGGTGCTTGGGGCGGCACCTGGAGGGGGGCGGCGCGGCGCTCCGGCCGCCAGGGAGAGCGGGGCCACAGCTGGGCTCGCCGCCCTCCCCCCCGCGGGCTCGGCCCCCCCCCCCCTCGGCCCCCCCCCCCCGGCCCGCGGGGGGGGAGAGCGGAGCCCCCGCCGGGGCTCGCCGCCTGGGGCGGCAAAAAAGCCAGAGCCGGCCCTGGGTAGGTAGCACCTCATTGCATTTGCAAATAATACGAATTTGGGAGGAGTTGCAAGAACCAGTGAGAACGGCAAAGTAGCCAGAGACAGAACCACGGAGATCCCCGGCTGGAGGCAACCCACAGGGCTCCAGTGATGCTGCTTGGTGCCAGCTGAAGGTCTGGAGCTTGGAGTGGAAATAACCCAGTGGGTTTCACCCTGGGAAAGGGGAAGAAGAGATGTCTGATGGGAGAAGGGGGAGTCGCGGGGAGCAGGTCCCAGCAGGCCAGGGTGCGGGGCTGACAGTGGGCAGCAGTGATCTGCGAACACACCGCCCCGCCCAGGGGAAAGCCAAGGCGGTGATGGAGGCTGCTGAGGACGAGCTAAGGGACCCAGTTATGAGGGAGGAATGTGGGTGTCCCGTCAGGATCTCAGGACACATGCTCACGGGGAGCACTGCCTCGCCATGCCCCCGAGAGCCACCGTCTGAGATATCTGGCCCCGCTGCACACAGCTGCAGAGCAGGGCTCCCAACTTCCCCCATGCCGGGGTGGGAAGGGGCGGGTGCTGGCGACCCCCGGTGGAGCATAGGCTGCAGGGGACAATGCTGCCTTGGCCCTGGGGTAGGTCTTGACCTGCTCAGAGACCCGCTCCATCTCCCTGGTCCTCTTCAAACATCTCCCTCCCCGGGCAGGGAGAATAGCAGGGCAGATGCCTGGGGAGGGGGTGCCACTGGCCCACACGGCACCAGTCCCCGTCGGGGAGGGCCGCCAGGGAACCAGCTCCTGTCCCGGGCCCCGGGAGGCTCGGTTAATGGGGCGGGAGATGGAGTCCAGCAAGACCTCGGCCATTGGCAGGGGAAGGTTTGACCAGCCCGCAGCCAGCAGGACTTGCCCGGCTCCCCCCTGGGGGACCTGGCCTCTCCGTAAGGGCTCCCAGGAATGGATGCGGGGAGCTCGGCACATGCTAATGTCCACTGGCTTCCGGCCCGGTCCATTTGCTCATTGTTATGGGTTGGGCGGTGCCGGAGCCAGTGGCTTTATGCCTCTCCCTGCAGGGGGGAACTTTCCTGTGCCAGCGGCGCATTCCCAGACGGCTTGCAGGGTGGGAGCACATGGAGCTGGGGGTGGGCGACGGGAGCTCCGGGAGGGCAGAGACTTGAGCCCAGTGACGGGGTCAGGGCTGGGCTGGCAGCGGTGCCCAGCCATGGGTTCAAGCGTCACATTGGGATGCGGATCCATGGGGGTTGGGGGGGGCAGCTGCATATGTCCACCCTGTACCCCTGCCTGCCCGGACCCCGGGGGCAGGGCACCCGTCACAAGGCCAGAGGGGCCGTGGTTGTGCTGCACGGGCTGCGGGTGGCGCTGGGTCTCTCAGGGCAGCGTGGGCGGGCGACTCCCAGCCGGGCCGGCGAGGGGCTCGCTGCGGGGGGGAAGGAGTTAAGCTCAGGCCACGCTGCGCGTCATGGCCAGGCCAGGGCCTGCAGGCGGCTGAGGGGGTGGATCGGCGTCAGCCACTGACGTCAAGGCCCCAGCTCGGCGCTGCGGTGGGGGAGGCGGAGAGCGCAGCTTGCAGTGGATAAAATCCCCACCCCCGGCAGCAGGGAGGAGGGCCCGGGGGCCCCGGGGGCCAGCGCCGCGCCTGCCCTGCGCACGGGGAGAAGGGAGCGGTCGCTGCACAGCCACAGAGCAGCCGTTCTCCGGAGCGGTGCCAGCGTGGCCACGCGGCTGGGGAGGGACCGGGGCAGCCCCCGGGACCGGGGGTTCTGTGCTGGGGCCCGGCGCGGGGCCTTCATGGCCCTGTTAGCACAAGCGTCTCCCCCGCTCGCTGAGACTGTGCTGGGGGAGGGGAGCCCGTGCGCTCGCCTTGGACAGGGCGATGCAGAAAGTCCTGTGGGCTGAACAGAGAGCCGCAAACGGGAGCTTGTCAGTGACACACACTGCGAGACATGCACACCCCCCCCCCCAAGACATGCACACACACACACCGCGAGACATGCACACACACACACACACACACACACACACACACACCGCGAGACATGCACACACACACCCCCCCAAGACATGCACACACACACACACACACACGAGACATACACACACACACACACACACACACACACGAGACATGCACACACACACACACACACGAGACATGCACACACACACACACACACACACCCTGAGACATGCACACACACACACACACCCTGAGACATGCGTGCACAGACACACACACACCCAAGACATGCACGCGCGCACACACACACACCCTGAGACATACCCACATACACAACCCGAGACATGTGTGCACGCACACACACACACACACGAGACATGCACACACACACACTCTGAGACATGCACACACACACACACGTGCACAGATCTACATCATGCCCCCCTGCTGCATGCGCATGGCTCCCCCCTCCCCCCGCGTCCCACTCAGCTCTCCTGGAAAGGAAGCTGGACGGGGGAAAACGTCCACACCAGGATTTCATGGTTCCACTTTCTGGCTGTGACCCGGTTCCCGTGGGCAGCCCCTCCCCCGCCGAGGGAGGCCGGTCCTAGGGCCCTGGCTCCAGAGATGAGACGATGATCGATTGTCCCCTGGGTGTGGGGGGTAACACAAGCCAGGGCCTGACTGTAATTGGAATCATATGGCCCGGCCACACGCTGGCTGCCCTCAGCCTCCCTCCCGCTGAAGCCGGGGCTGCGGGGGGCAGGCTGGGGCTCTGCCCTCCCCTGGGTCACATGCAAACAAATTGGTGCCTGATCCCGGCGGGCGTGTCGTGGCGGTGCCGGGAGCCAGGGGATCGCGAGCCATCAAGGGGGCCCTTCCCCCACTGACCCCAGGTCCTGCTTCTGTTTTCCCTGCCAGCTCAGGACTCCAGCACCCCGTCTTGCTGAGCGAGACACTCCTGTCTGACTCCAACACAGACCAAGGGTCTGAATCACTTGTCCCAAAACTGCAAGTTTACCCAAAAACAGCTCACAGGAGTGTGCTTGTCATTAGCACTCAGATGCCCAACTCCCAATGGGGTCTAAACCCAGATAACTCCGTTTTACCCTGCATAAAGCTTATGCAGGGCAAACTCATAAATTGTTCGCCCTCTATAACACAGATAGAGAGATATGCACAGCTGTTTGCTCCCCCAGGTATTAATACATACTCTGAGTAAATTACTAAATAAAAAGTGATTTTATTAAATACAGACAGTAGGATTTAAGTGGTTCCAAGTAGTAACAGACAGAACAAAGTAAGTCACAAGCAAAATAAAATAAAATGCGCAAATCTATGCCTAATCAAACTAAATACAGATAATCTCACCCTCAGAGATGCTTCAGTAAGTTTTTCTCAGACTGGACACCTTCCAGGCCTGGGCACGATTCTTTCCCCTGGTACAGCTTTTGTTCCAGCTTAGGTGTTATCTAGGGGCTTCTCCATGATGGCTCCTCTCCCTCTCTGTTCTCTTCCACCCCTTTTTATATCTTTTGCATAAGGCGGGAACTCTTTGTCCCTCTGGATTTCCACCCCCCCTCACTGGAAAAGCACCAGGTTAAAGATGGATTCCAGTTCAGGTGACATGATCACATGTCACTGCAAGACTTCATTACTCACTTGCCAGCACACACATAGACAGGAAGACTTAAAGGTAAATACAGCCATCTGCAGACAATGGGAGTCATCAAGATTCCAAACCATCCTTAATGGCCCACACTCTACATAATTACAATAGGCCCTCAGAGTTATGTTTTATATTTCTAGTTTTAGATACAAGAGTGGTACATTTATACAAATCAGATGATCATACTCAGTAGATTATGCACTTTGTAATGATACCTTACAAGAGACCTTTTGCACGGAGCATATCCCAGTTGCATTATATTCACTTATTGTCAAATTTTTATAAAACTATCCCAGTTACATTATATTCACTTATATTTTTATAAAACCATATAGACTGCACAACGTCACACTCGGCCCTTGCGTTGCCTCCCTGCCTTTGGTGGTGGCGAGGGCCTGCTGCCCTGCGTTCTCTGCTCCTTTGGGTCCCTTTCCGCTGCCCCATCGCCCTCCAGCTGCAGCCATTCAGCACACAGCTTGCAGGAGGCAGCTTACCACGTGGAGGAGCCTCCCTGGGGAGCTGCAGGGGCCCCTCTGTCTGTGGCTCACCCTGCAGCCCGGCAGGGCCTGATTCCTGTGTGCCTCTGCAGGAGATTTGGGGAGTTAACTACGAAAACCTTTGCTTCCAGCATCTTCCCTCCCTTTCTCCAGCCCTCACCCTCCTCCTGAGAGCAAGCCAGGCTTGGGTGCAGCTGTGATAGCCCTGGAGGCCTGGGCTCCAGTCCTGATCAGGTCACATGTGCACTGAGTTGTATGGTCTCAGCTTAATCTCTGCAGGGCATTTATCCACCTCCGCCAGACTTTGCAGTGAGGCTGAACCAAACGCCCCAGTAATCCCCTAGACTGGGTGAATGGGGGGGGCTGACAATGGGGGTGGGGTGCGTCAGCAGCACTACATGGGCCTGCAGACCCCACCACATCGCCCCTCCCCCCCGCGCGTTACAGGCTGCACTGGGTGCAGGGGCTGCAGGACAGCTGAGGGCCCTTCACCTGCTCCTGTTATTCGGCAGAGGCATGGGGTGGGGCTCAGGGGCGCTCTCCCCTATCCTGAGGGGCCCTGTGGAGAACTGACATTGACAACGAAGTGCGGCTCCCCTCCCCTGCAGGAATCCCACTCGCCGGGTCCCCCCGTGGCAGTCTGTCCCCAGCTGGGATAACGGTCTCTGCACAGAGCATGGGTCCCTCAGGCCCCCCCTTGCCCAGGGAGGTCCGTGATGCAGCCCCCCTTACGCTGGCACCTCGGGGCTGAGGAGCGCAGGCATGCTGGGCCCTGTATCTCTGGGACCCGCGGCAGGGCCGAGCTAAGCTGAGGGAGCAGGTCAGGGCTCTGCCTGGGCGGGTTCCCAGCCACACGTGTGTGCGAGCAGCGGCAGTGGGTTTGGTGGTGAGCCCAGACGGGCCCTTTCCCCCTGTAGGAGGCTGCACCATTTACTGTAACCCAGCCTGCCCTGTGAGCTGGGAGCACGGCAGGGCCCGCTCAGCAAATTCACTATGACTCGCATCCTCTGCCCTTTCATCTCATCAATAGTATCTGCAAAAAATCCCTCCCGCTTCTAAAAATAGCGGCCGCATGGGCTGTGAAAGGGGAAGCCGCGGTGCTGGGATGGAGAGTGTGAGCGCCCTGGTGCGCAGGGCTGTACAGAGCGCGGGGTGTGGCAGCGTGGCAAAGGCGACAGCTCGATGGAGAACATGGCACAGAGGGGACACGTCAGGTCTGGTGCACGGCTTGGAAACAAACGTAGCCAGTGATACCAACGCTTGGTGTTAATTATCTGTGACCACCCCCCATGGGCTTCATTATCAACCCTACTTTGCAAATGGGGAAACCGAGGCACACAGCAGTGAGGTGATCTCATTTGCCCAGTGTCCCCCAAGAGGTCAGCGGGAGAACAGAACCCAGGAGTCCTGACTCTCACCATCCTGTGCTAACCTCTGCTCCACATGTGCCCTCTAATCCCCTCCCATCTACCCCCCTCCCCTGCACGGTGTCCACCCCCCTGCCCCCAGCACCAGCTGAAACCACTGGGAGTCGCATGGCCGTGAGCTGGAGCTTGGCCAGGATGGCAGAGCTAGCCCCTTGCCTCTTGGGAACAGCCCCACGGATCCTGAAGGACTCCCCCTGCTCAGACCACGTGGCTTCCAGAACAGGCCCTAGCAGCTGGGGTCTGCACTGAGTGTGTGGGGAGAGCGCCCCCATCCCGCTCCCTGCAGCACAGGCCCCCTAGCCCTATCCGGAGCTAGGGGTCCCAGTGCCATTTCCAGTGACTGTCTTTCTACTGCAGGGTTTTCTATAGGGCACATTCTAGGGCTGCCCAGCTGAGTCCCCAGCCTAGGCAGGCCATTGCCCGGGGGGAACCCGGCCAGTGCTGCCGTTCTAATGTGTGGCCCCCTCCGGGACTGAGCCAGAACCAGGGGTTTTGTCTGGTATCAGATGGGGGGTGCCATTTCGAAGAGCGCACCACTCCGCCCTGCCAGCACTGTGTGGGCCTGGTCCCGCTGGCAAGGGGGGGGGGGCATGCCATTCCCGGCAGTACCGGAACATCCGGTGGGCTGGGACGCACAGTGGCCCCAACGCTGCCTAGCTGACGGGATTTGCCGGCACAAGGGCTGGAAACGTGGCCGTTGCAGACGCAGGTGGGAGCAGCGGAGCGCTTGGGCACAGGGTACCGGCCTAGTGCAGGAGACCAACCCTGCCTGAGATTCACTATTGTGACGCCAACTCACTGCCACCTTCCCCAGAGAGCCTGCGGGAGAGGGCGGGGCTGGCCCCATGGGGGCCCCTGGCACCGCTGCGCCCCTCCATCTGCACTGCAACGACACGCACAGCTTCCTAGCTTGTGCGGCGACCTCCCGGCCCAGTCTTGGCCCAGGCCATGCCCGACTCGGGGGAGCCTGGGAGCAGAAATACATCGGGGCCTAGGCACGACGGGACGGGGGCAGGGAGCACTGGGGAAGAGGAATCTAATCTCGCTCGCTCCCTCCCTCCAGGGGCACCTATCCAGGCTGGGGGTTACTCGGTCGGGCACCAGCCACCCTCCTACGGGAGCCTGGCAACCCCACGACAGCAGCTCAGGCTCTTTCTCAATGAGCTGCCGTCCTTGTGCAACCGCAGGGCGTGTGGAAAGCGCCGCTGGGCTGTTTCCACGCCTGGTTTGGAACAGGCAGCGCACCGGAGTGGGGGATGGGGCTCAGGATCGGGCTGCGGGTCTGTTCGCGGAGCAGTGTGCGATGCGTGGGTCGGAGGCATTATTTCCTATAGCCTGGTAGTGCCCACTCTGCGTTGGGGGGCGCTGCCCATGCACACCGTCCTGCCCCGGCGCTCGCAGTCTAAGGGCGGGGTGGGGGTGATACGACACGCTGTATGTCTCAGCGCTCCTGCCTGCCCCTGTGCCCAGCTGCTCCCCGCTGGCTGAGTCGTGCGCGACGCGGAGGGCGGCTCGGGGGGGCTGTGGCCCTCCGGATCAGTGCGGGGAGGGCACTGCGGCAGAAGGTACCAAGATGCCTGTGGGAGAAACAGCGGCCCAGTGGGTTGAGGGCCAAGAGCAGATGAGCCGGGGGTGGGGAGGCTGCATGAGCCAGGTGCTGGGGGACGGTCGGGCTGCAGAGACGACAGGGCAGGAGCCGGGGGGGGGGGCAAGGGAAAAGCAAGCAGCAAAACCAGAGAGAAGAGGGGGGATGTGCAGAACAAGGGCCTGGGGAGCAGGCGATGCCCGGGCGAGACTGGGAACAGCCCGTCCCAGTAAAGCGATTGGGCGGCAGCCACGGCGCATCATGACTCGGCCCCTGGTGACTGGCGCGGGAGGCACCTTGCAGCGCTGCTGGCAGTTCTGCCGGGACGCTCCATTGACCTGCTCTGGGCTGAGAGCAAAGGTGCCTCCCCCCCAGTCCTCCTAGTCCGGCCTGGATCTGTTGGTGATGCCAATGGCCTCCTGTGGATGAGCTCTGTGGGCTGTGACTCAGTTTCCCTCATGTCCCAGGTGCCTTTCATCGCGTTCCACCCCAAGTGACTGCAAAATCCCTCCTGGAATACAGAGGATGCCCCTCCCTTGGAAGCGACCGGCCCGTGTCCTGCACTCAGCTGCCCAGCATGAGATGCCTGCCTGGGCAGACCAGGACAGCCGCAGTCCACCTCATGCTATGCCAACCAGCCCCGGCCCTTGGACGGCCTTGGCGAGGCGGGGTTTGGGTGCCCAGCTCAGTTCCAGAAGGCAGGTGGGGAGCCTGGCAGAGGCCTGTTCCCAGCAGGGCGAACCACGTGGCCACCGTAGCGCAGGATGTGGTGCAGGGAGATTGTGAAACCGCGTTGGGTTTCCTCCTTCCCCTGAGTGAGCGTGTTTCTGCCCCGGCAGCTTGGCAGGAGCGAGGCTGAGCCGGGGCACAAACATCCTGGCCCGGGGAGCCTCACCAGGTGCAGATGGGGGCTGGGGTCAGTCGGTCAGGCAACACCATGGCCTAGTGACATGAGCACTGACAGAGGGACCAGGACTCCTGAGTTCTATTCCTGACTCAGGCATAAACTCCCTGCGTGACTGGGGCTCGGGGTCCCCCCTCGACAACAGGGGCACAGCTGGGGTGGCCAGTAAGGCTAATAACTGCCCTTTACTGATTTGTCTCCCCACACGCTCCCACGGACACCCAGCAGCAGCCACCCATGGGGCTTGGGCGCCCTGAGTCATCCTGTCCTTGGTGGGCGGGAACAGCAGGGCTGGCCCAGCCTCCAGCAGCCTCTCGTGGGTGTTAATAACAACCCGCTGCGCTGACCGAGCAAACGCCTCTCCCATGGGGAGCAGGGCAAAGCAGCTTCTCCTCCAGCCCAGTGCGGCAACAAACCGCCGGGGAAACGCCACTCCCCATGCAGGCACCAGAGTCCCTCCGGCCCAGGCCAGGTTCTCTGCTGTCCTGCATGCCCCGGGACGTGCTCTCTCCTCGGGCTCAGGAGCTGCTGAATGGTCCCAGAGGTTCTGGTGGCGGCAGATAGGCCTGGGCTGCTGGGGTGACCCATCTCCCAGGGTCCAGTAAAAGGGGGGCTGAGAGCACAAACAGATGCAGTTCCACCCCAGTCTGCCATGTTCCCGGCCCCTCCCCGTCTCTAGGGACAGTTCCCTGATTGGAAATACAGCAAAGCTGCCTGTCTTGCCTGGGGGGGCCCTGCACGGCAGGACCTGGGGTGGGCAGGAGCATGGCCAGCAGCACTGGATGGGCCTGCTCCGCATGGGACAGCAGGTTCAAGTGACCCTGGGTCGTTAATAGGAAGCCCTCTGGTATTTCTGTCTTCAGACTCCGCTCCTGCTGCGGGAGGCACCCCTGGAAGGGACCGCCCTCCAGAAGCAGTCCCCACTGGGCCCAGCCGTTCAGCCAGACCGCCCGGGCCATATGAGAGCTGCTGCTGTGCTGGCCCTGGGAAGCGTAGTAGGAGTTACTGCAGCCCTGAGGCTGCTCTACCTTACGCAGCCCAAGCAGGCCCCTAGCGAGCCCTAGAATGTGGGGAGCCTAAAGGCGGAGAGCCCCGCCTTTCTCCTGGGGGAGGAGAGGAGGGAATAGAGCCTGGCCCAGCAGTTGCAGGGCTGGGGAGAGAATAAGAAAGTGGGGCAGGGGGTTGCTCTGTGCTGCAGCCACGGCTGCACGTTTCCCAGCAGCTGCGGATGGCTCAGCCCATGCACACCCCGCTCAGGGCACCACGGGCGCTCCACGCTGCCAGCCAATCCCCCAGCAGTAGCGTGACCGTACTTCCCATTTTGGCCAGGACAGTCCCTTTTTTAAGCCCTGTCCCGGCCGTCCCAACGTTTTGGGCATTTGTCCCGGTTGCTTGTCGACTTGATCAGCTGGCAAGAGCAAACAGGACAAATGCCCGGTTTTGTCAAACCAGTGGGTTGCAGAAGAACATGCAGGGGGGCGAGTGGCAATGCCAGCCCCGGGCAGGGGGACAGGCAGGGCTAGGACAAGCAGTGACCCCAGCAGGGAGGGGGGCTTGGGCGAGCGGCTTGGGGGCAGGGAAGCGGGGGGGACTCAGGCTGCCCCGTGCAGTGTCCCGTTTTCCCTTTGGGAAATATGGTCACCAGCAGGGGCAAGTCAAGGGCGCTCCACACCCATGGCGGAGCAGGCAGCTCTGGGGGAATTGCCGTAAGCCAGGTGCGGATGAGCCGTTCCACACACCCTGGGACAGGACGGCTGGGCAGAGCCACGTGGTTAACTGTGCCCTGAGCCGCCCTCCTGCCCGCCCTGGTCTGTGTTAGGCCCCAGGGGAGCAGCCAGCCCTGCTCCCAGTGCAGCGCCCGTGTTCCCATTGTCTGGACTATGACGCAGCAGCTGTGGCTGCAGGATGGAGCTCACAGGCGTCTGGGGCCAGGAAGCCAGCGCGGGGGTGGAAGGACGCCTCCTCAGTTCCACGCCGTGGGGGCTACAGGCAGGTTGCTGGGTCCCTTGTCACACAGCCCCGTCCCCCAGCACCAGGCCTGCGTCTGCAGCTCCCTCGATGTCAGCGCTTCAGCCCCACGCAATCAGCACAGGCTGCGTTGCCATGGCGATTAGTCATTTCCAATTAGTTTTTGCAGCAATTAGAGCACAGCCATGCCTGTGGTTTCCCCCTCACTTAGCAGCCCCAGTGGGTCAGAGAACCCCGCCCCACCAGCCCTAGCCAGCTTTAGAACCAAGCCCAGTGTCCCCCCACACCCATGCACCCCACCGGAAGGGCCCTTGTCCCAGCCCAGAGCCCGGCTGGGACCGGAAGTGCCAGCCTGTGCAGGGAGCTTCTCCATACTGCCACAGCCCCATCCCACCCGAGCACCCCAGCAGGGACGCATTCATCCCCCCGCCCTGTGAGGCAGGGCCGGGCTAGGGTGGGAGCAGAGCAGGAACCTGCATCCAAGCTTCCCACACCCTAGGCTTGCGCCCTAAGCACTGTGGCAAGGCTGGGCCCAGGCGTTCGGGGGAGGCGCAGAGCGGCAGAGAAGCCTAGAACTCCCCAAGGGACCCAGTGGGTTGTGCCCAGAGCGTGGAGCTGGGAACCAGAACCCAGGAGTCCAGTCCTGGCTCCGGCTGGGAGCGACGTCTAGCCGTTGGAGCCGACGGCCGGGCCTCCTGGTTCTGCCGCTGGGAAAGCCGCTCTTCCCCGTGCCTCCCTGCCATACAGCAGGGATGGCACCAGCTGGCTGGGGGGCAGGGGGCTCAAAGCACTGTCTGGCTCTCAGCAGCAAGCAAGTCTGTACAGCACCTAGCGTAGCGCACTCCGGACCCGGGCCTGGTGCTCCTGCAGCGGCTGCATTATCCCAGAGCAGCCAGCCCCACAACCCAGCAGACCAGCTCCAGCCCAGGTGTTTACGACCCCCTCTGGCACCACAAAGCCCAGCTCCGGGAGCAGCCCACCGAGGGCAGGACCCACCGTCCACAGGCTGGATGTGAAGCACCATTAATACCCGGCAAAGCACGGCAGGACGGAAAATATGCAAATGGCCTGAAGGCGAGGGGAGGCCATTTCTGAGAAGGTTTGACTGAGCGAGTGGAAACAGAGCCGGGGCTAGGGCAGCCGAAACCAAGTGCCTCCCTCGCTCCCTGGGTGGTTCACGCCCGTCTCTCCTGACCAGACGGCACCGCACGATTCAAGCGTTAATGCTGGAGTCACAGGGAGCCTCTGTCAGCAGCCCTGATGCAGCACTGGCAGAGCGACCCCCGCACCAGGCCCAGGGGAGCCTCTCCAGGGCGGAGCCCCACAGCACCCACCTGGCTCCCCGACTCGTTACAAGCTCAAACTCTGACGGAGCAGGGAGCAGAGCGGATTTGACACCTGGGAATGGTTTATTTTTTTTTTAATTCAACAGTTTTATTGTATACGTTTACATAAGAAATATTGCAGAGGCGACTGGAAAACTTTTTAAAGCATCCTCCCCACCAGCAGGTGCATCTCCACCCTTTGTATTTCTGGTGTAAATCACTTGGGCTCGGGGCTTGGACACAAGTTTGATCAAACTTTTGCTGAGCAGTTCTTGGAGGGCAGCCCTTGCTAAAGATCCTCGAATCGTCAACCTTTCAGAGACTACAGCTGGCGTGATGAGCTTGTCGTTGGGCCCTTCTTTGCCCAGTTGATCATAAGTCGCCGTATCAAACAAAACAAGGTTCTTCAGCTTGTCTCTTACTTTCCCCTGGGACCACTTCTTTTTTTGGCTTTACCCCCCGATTTGTTCACTGGGTCCTTGTCTTTCTTCTCGGACTTCCCCGCATCCTTCTTCTTCTTATCGTCCTTGGGGGGCCTGGTGGTTGCAGGGGGGTTACACTGGGGATGGGGGACTTCCCTTGAAGGAAGATCCCTGAGCTGTAACCTGAGCCAGGAGGGGGGTTGTGAGACTGAACAAAGGAGAGGAGGAGCTGGGGGGAGGTGGGAGAGAGCTGCTGGAGGAGTTTTTAGTTTCAGTCTTGGGCTGGGTGGTGCAACGCAGGGAACCCCAAGCTGGGGTCTAAGCTCCCTAAACCCCCCAGAAGGACTTGATTGAGGGGTTCTGGCTGTACCTACACGCTCTGCTTGGGACTGTGTTCCTGTCATCTAATAAACCTTCTGTGTTACTGGCTGGCTGAGAGTCCCGGTGAATCTCAGGAAGAGGGGTGCAGGGCCCTGATTCCCCCACACTCCGTGACACAAACCCCGCCCAGGTTTGGGGATCCCTGGCTCTCCCCATTGTCCCACCTGCCTGGCAGGGGCACCAGGAGGGCACGGACAGAGGGGGCACCTCACAGCTGCCTTTAAAATGAATACAAGGCCCTGTCGGCCAGTGGGAGACCTGGGCCAAGACAGGCCCCAGGCCCAGCCCTGAGTGGCGGTGCCAGGACTCAGCGGGTGCCCAGCTGCCTGGCACCGAGGGTGGGGAGGGAAAGCCAGCTGGCTTTCACCCAGAACCCTCTCCTCACGTCCCAGCGACCCTCCCTCTGGCTGAGGACACGAGGGTCCTTCTGCCCCAGCCCATGTCTCCCAGTCCCCCCTGGTACCCCAGGCCGCATTACACCAGGGCCCCCCGCCAGCGAGACACGCAGCCCACCCAGCTGCTGTCCCTGAGGTCAGTGAGTGCGGTGAGGTCACACCCCTGCGGGAGCCCCAGCTGGCCCCGGGCCCAACCCCTCGACGCTGCGTCACTCGCTGCTTTTTAGCAGCCAAACATGCAGTTCAGGGGCCAGACTGGTGTTTGCCACCGCCCCAGGTTGCCAGCCCCATTCTCCCCCAGCTCCCCAGCTGCTGCGCAGGCCTTGGGCCGGTGAGCTCATGTCCTCTGCTGGCCTCTCCATCCAGCCCTTTAGCTCTGGGGGGCTTGGTGAGGGCATGGAGACCACGCACTTAAGGGGGCTGTTTACTGGGGGGGGGGCAATCAGAGGCAGCGGATCCTGTCCACGGCTGTGTCCCGCCCGGGGCGCTTGAGAGCTCTTCTCCAGAGGGGTTGCCAGGCACCAGAGAGGGGGACAGTCAACACAGGCCTTCTCAGCGGGGAGGGAGGGTAGAGAACTGCAGAGGACAGCACTTCCCCCAACCACCCAGCGCCATCCGCTGTCCCACACGTGCATCGGTGACAGGCCTAGAGCCCCGAGGCAGGGCCTGTGGCACCAACCCTCCCTCACCAGCTCAGGGGGCTGGGGGTGGCAGTGAGAGCGTCCTGGGGGAGCAGGGGCCAGGCTGGTGCGCAGCCGCTGCAGGGAGAATCGGGGAGAGTGGAGGGGGCTGCAGATGAAATTGGGTGTCGAGAGGAGGGGGTGCCACACAGCCAAGAACCCCCAGTACCTCAGTGTGGCCTCCTCAGGACTGCGGCGTCCCCGCTGCTGGCAGAGCCGTGACCCACTTCTCTGGTTCCCTGAGTCCGAGCTTCCAGCCGGGCAGCCCTGGCACGGCTGCTGTAGCAGAGCTCGGCGCCTGGTTCGGCGACAGGACGCAGCTGGGAGAAGGGAATGGTTCCCCGCGGAGGCCATCAGTCATTCAGGGCTTGGGGCAGCGTGGGAGAATAAGGCACACTTGAGCCTAGCACAGGGGTAGGCAACTGGCGGCACACAAGCTGATTTTCAGTGGCACTCACACTGCCCGGGTCCTGCCCACCGGTCCGGGGGGCTCTGCATTTTAATTTAATTTTAAATGAAGCTTCTTAAACAGTTTAAAAACCTTGTTTACTTTACATACAACACTAGTTTAGTTCTATATTATAGACTTATAGAAAGAGACCGTCTAAAAAAGTTAAAATGTATGACTGGCACACGAAACCTTAAATTAGAGTGAATAAATGAAGACTCGGCACACCACTTCTGAAAGGTTACCAACCCCTGGCCTAGCACATTCCACTGCTCAAGGAGAGGGAGCCACAGCTGGGGAAACTGAGGCACAGCTAATCAGCAGCAGTCGGCAGAGCTGGGAATAGAACCCAGGAGCCCTCACTCCCAGCCCCATGCCCCCCCACGGTGACTGCAGGGTCCCACCTGGGGAGTTGCTGGCAGGCAGAGAGGGCCAAGCAGGGGCTTCTGGCTGCACCTGGTGCTTTTGTCAGTCTCCACCCAGGCAATAGGCGGGTTAGGCTGTGGTAAATCAGGTGACAGGACAAATACCCTCCCGGCCCCATGCTGACAGCGCTCCCCGGCACCCTCTGAGACTGCAGCCCTTCAAACTGCCCTGCTCTCCGGCCACGTCTGCCTACTCCCCATGCTATCTGCCTACAACCTCTGCCCGCACCGCCTCCTCCCCGCTCACCCCACTGCGCCTGCTCTCAGCACATCGCCATGTGGCCAGGGCTGGGGAACGGTGCTGGAGCAGCAGCCCTGGAGGGCACAGGCCTCTGCTTGTCCAAGCCCACTCCCAGCAGAGCACGGCACAGCAGCAGGGCACGTGCCATGCATACAGCCCCTGCCCCCGGGGAGCTGGAAGTCGGCCTTGCCTCGGGCGTACACCTCACGTGAAATAGTCACGTCGAACCGTATTCCGAGTGCTTGTGCTCAAGCTCCGTTCTGTGCCAGCTGCCGAATGGACCTGCAGGCAGGCTCCGGGGTCCGCCTAGACTCCTGCGATCCACGCCCAGCCGACCCCCAAGCCAACAGCCACCTGGGCCCTTTGAAACACGGCTTATGGGCAAACTAACAGTCTGCCAGCGTAGGAAGGGCAGGAGAGTGGCAGGGCGCCCCGCGCTGCAGCGGGTCTGTCTGCTGCAGGGCTGTCAGGGTTAACGGCGGGGCCACGTAGGGGAGCGAGGGACAAATTTACCTCCTGTCTGTCGTAGGACGTGGTAAAAATAGGTGTCTCCCGCGAGCTGATTTGCGTGTGGGGAGAGTCTGTCAGCGCAGAATAGAAAGGACTTCACCGGGTGCCATGGCAACGCTGACATCACCCAGCGCACACATAGGTAAATGATTGATGGGGCAGCGTCAGAGGCTGCTCTGGGCTCAGAGCTCTGCTGGGCGCTCTGTGCTGGGAGCCCTGCGCTGGGAACTCGGACCCAAGCTGGGAGCTCTGCTGGGAGCCCTGCGCTGGGAGCTTTGGCTGGAGCTGGGAGCCCTGTGCTGGGAACTCGGACCCAAGCTGGGAGCTCTGCTGGGAGCCCTGCGCTGGGAGCTGTGGCTGGAGCTGGGAGCCCTGCACTGGGAACTCAGACCCAAGCTGGGAGTGCTGAGCTCTGACACTCCTAGGAACTTGACCAAGATTTTCCTACTTGGGCACCTCCCCCTCTGCCCTGAGGCCGTTCAGGCCCCTAACCAAAAGCACCTGATTCTCAGAGGCTCTGCACCTGCTGCTCCCACTGAGGCCCAGGGAAGCTGCTGGCGAGCAGCCCCTTTGGAAGCCAGGCCAGTTCCATTTCAGTGCCTAGCTGTGGCTGCCCAGGCGTGGGCCTGGTGCTGGGAGCTCCATGTGCTGGGCTGGGCGGTGCCCCTCGAGGCCCCTCTCACCGCGTTTTCTGTCCTGTAACACGCCGGCGAGTCGCCGTTTTCCATCTGGAAGCTGAGCTGCAGCTGTGCTCGCCTCCTCCCTGTGCACAGCCGGCCTGGCAGCCGATCCTGGCGAGAGCACTGTCAAGGGGCTGGGTGGATGCGATTGTATTGCTGCACCCACGTCGAGTGCCGAGGCAGCTGCTCCCCCCCCCCCCGAGTTAAAGCATGGAAAATTCTTTGCCTCCCCAACACTGGCCCAGCCTGGGCCCTCGCAGTGGCCCTGGGAAACAGGATTTACGTTTCGGACTGCACTGCCGTGAATGACATACACGATCAGCCGAGCAGGACAGAGCTCGGGGGCTGGCACGAGCCCTCTCCCAGAGCCCACAGCGCCAGCAGCAGCCCCGAGCGCCCCTGCCCAGCCAGTCGCTCAGCAGCTCAGCACTGCGGAGACGCTCCCAAGGGATGATTCTGGCCCGTTGTGTGTGAGGGTTAAGCGGGCAGTGAGCTGAGAGCCAGGGAGGGAGGGAAAAGATCCCTGTGCACTCCAGCCCCAGGGTCCGGGGTCCCGTCTCAGCTACTCGGCTGTGAATCTGCCCTGACCCGTGCTCAGGATCTGGCCTGTTTGCTCAGGGCTGGGGGGTGGGCAGCAACCCTTGCCAGCTGGGTGCGTTAGGGAGCAAGGCAGCCGGGGTCCGCGGGGACTGGGGGGGAGCAGCTTGTGCTCTGCCCCAGCAGGTACTCGGGATGCTCACAGCTGACCCCTCCTGGCCCAAGGCGGCATTGATGGGCTCCTCCATGCACTCGGGTCAGGCCGGGGGGTGGGAAGTGCGGGGACGGATGGCAGGGGGCTCCTGCTTTAACTCATCGCCGAGTTTCCACCCACAGCCACATCCCAGGGAGGCTCCACGGGCCCCGTAATTACAGGGGCGGGGCTGGTGCTGCCAGATGAGCAGGTTCAGACTTTCCGTCCTGAGGAAACACTGTCAGCGACTCCCTCCATGGTCTGGAGCCCCATGCACATGGGAGGCTCCGCACCAGGCGTCCCTCAGAGGCCCCCCTCCTGGGAGCCGGTTCACAGGGCCAGCTCGAGTCCCTGTCCCTTTAATTGGTTTGTCTCCACATTGACGCTGTTCCGGCTGGTGTCAAGCGGCTTTGCCCACCCGAGGTGCACACTGGGAGCCTGCCCCGCTGGTTTCCATGCACCCCCCCCTTCGTGAGGCTGTTTGCTCTACGCCCCACAAATTGCCAGCTGGAGCTGCCGGCCCCGGCGATGTCAGCAAAGCAAACAGCCCCACCCTGCTGCCTGACGTGGCTGTTCCTTGCCCTGGGTGGCTCCCTGGCTGCAGGCCCACGTCCCCACCCACGAAGAACCAGCCCCGGGCGAGCAGCATCAGGTGCCCTCCTGCTCCAGCCCAGGAGGGCACCTGAGGGGCCCCCCAAACTTCCTTGCTCCTGGAGTCCAGGCTGCGAGGAGGCTGAATGAGAGCCATCCTTGCTTGTAGGTGCTTTAATCAGTTCCAGAGCGGAGCAAAGCAACCCCTGGGCCTCAGTGGAAGGGGGCTGGCCAGCAGCCAGGGCTGTGAGCAGTGCCTGGCCTTCCCAGGCTGGGGAGCAGCTGCAACACCAGCAGGCGCTGATTAATAGAGGCCTTTCCAGCTAACCTTTCAGGGGACGTCCACACTGCAATAACCCACCCGCAGCTGACCTGGGCGCGGGCTGTGGGGCTATCCAATTGCAGTGTAGATGTTTGGGGTCAGGCCCAGGCTCTGCGACCCTCCCCCATTGCGGGGTCCCAGAGCCTGGATAGCTACACTGCAACGTTATAGCCCCTACGCCCCAGGCTGACATGGGGTATTGACTGCAGTGTCCACATCCCCCGAGAGGAATCAAGGCAGCAGCTAGTATCCATGGCAATCGGGTGCCACGGGGACGCCTTGCAATCCTCTACTTCCTGGGCAGAGTCAGGCTGTTGGTTTGGCCCGACAGGCGGGGTCGTCGTGAGACCCAGCGTCTCCACGCTCCGTGCCCAGGTCCTCCAGCGCGGCTGGCAGGGCTAGTTCACATCCTTTCTGAGAGCAAAGGTCCAGGCATTGGAGTTGTCAGAGGAGGAAAAGGCCTGGGAGTCGGAGGTGGGTAGCCCCCCTGCCCAGTGCCGGGCGGCCATCACCCTCGCAAGAGAGAATGAATCCTCCACTTATTTGGCCTTCTCTAGACGTCGTCCACACACCCATTCAGCCTCCAGCATCTCCACGGGATCCGTCCCTGTGGCCCAGCGGCCCGGGAGTGAGCGTGCTCACGGCTCCAGGGCCAGCTCCTGGAAGGGGCAATGCCCGTGGAGGGGAGGCTGGCTGAAAGTCCGTTCCAGAGCATCATGCTGGCCCACGGCCTGCCGCCCTTCTGCTCTGTCTCTGCTGCCGCTGTGCAGCTCCCAAACCGATGCCCTCGGCCAGAGACGCAGCACCGCTGGGCTACGCAGGCAGACGCTGAAGAGTAGGCAGTTTCTGGAGTTGCCCTGGGATGCAGCCATTTCATACAGAGCCCTCGTTCCCAGAACGTCTCATTACTGCCAAGTTTTCATCGCCGCCGAGCAGAAATCCCATTGTCATCTGCACGCACCTTCTCTGGGGTTGATTCCCAGCCCCTGGTCTGCAGAGTTAATAGGATTTCCATGCAGGGGGCAGCTGACCTTAAACGCAAAAAAGAAGCTTACAAGAAGTGGAAGATTGGACAAATGACCAGGGAGGAGTATAAAAATATCGCTCAGGCATGCAGGAGTGAAGTCAAGAAGGCCAAATCGCACTTGGAGTTGCAGCTAGCAAGAGATGTTAAGAGTAACAAGAAGGGTTTCTTCAGGTATGTTAGCAACAAGAAGAAAGTCAAGGAAAGTGTGGGCCCCTTACTGAATGAGGGAGGCAACCTAGTGACAGAGGATGTGGAAAAAGCTAATGTACTCAATGCTTTTTTTGCCTCTGTCTTCACAAACAAGGTCAGCTCCCAGACTGCTGGACTGGGCAGCACAGTATGGGGAGGAGGTGACCAGCCCTCCGTGGAGAAAGAAGTGGTTCGGGACTATTTAGAAAAACTAGATGAGCACAAATCCATGGGGCCGGATGCGCTGCATCCGAGGGTGCTAAAGGAGTTGGCAGATGTGATTGCGGAGCCATTGGCCATCATCTTTGAAAACTCATGGCGATCGGGGGAGGTCCCGGATGACTGGAAAAAGGCTAATGTAGTGCCCATCTTTAAAAAAGGGAAGGAGGAGGATCCGGGGAACTACAGGCCAGTCAGCCTCACCTCAGTCCCTAGAAAAATCATGGAGCAGGTCCTCAAGGAATCAATTATGAAACACTTAGAGGAGAGGAAAGTGATCAGGAACAGTCAGCATGGATTCACCAAGGGGAAGTCGTGCCTGACTAAACTAATTGCCTTCTATGAGGAGATAACTGGGTCTGTGGATGAGGGGAAAGCAGCGGATGTGTTATTCCTTGACTTTAGCAAAGCTTTTGATACCGTCTCCCACAGTATTCTTGCCATCAAGTTAAAGAAGTATGGGCTGGATGAATGGACTAGAAGGTGGATAGAAAGCTGGCTAGATCGTCGGGCTCAATGGGTAGTGATCAATGGCTCCATGTCTAGTTGGCAGCCGGTTTCAAGCGGAGTGACCCAAGGGTCGGTCCTGGGGCCGGTTTTGTTTAATATCTTTATTAATGATCTGGAGGATGGTGTGGACTGCACTCTCAGCAAGTTTGCAGATGACACTAAACTGGGAGGCGTGGTAGATACGCTGGAGGGTGGGGATCAGATACAGAGGGACCTAGACAAATTGGAGGATTGGGCCAAAAGAAACCTGATGAGGTTCAACAAGGACAAGTGCAGAGTCCTGCACTTAGGACGGAAGAATCCTATGCCCTGCTACAGACTAGGGACCGAATGGCTAGGTAGCAGTTCTGCAGAAAAGGACCTAGGGGTCACAGTGGACGAGAAGCTGGATATGAGTCAACAGTGTGCTCTTGTTGCCAAGAAGGCTAATGGCATTTTGGGCTGTATAAGTGGGGGCATTGCCAGCAGATCGAGGGACGTGATCGTTCCCCTTTATGCGACATTGGTGAGGCCTCATCTGGAGTACTGTGTCCAGTTTTGGGCCCCACACTACAAGAAGGATGTGGAAATTTTGGAAAGAGTCCAGCGGAGGGCAACAAAAATGATTAGGGGGCTGGAGCACATGACTTATGAGGAGAGGCTGAGGGAACTGGGATTGTTTAGTCTCCAGAAGAGAAGAATGAGGGGGGATTTGATAGCTGCTTTCAACTACCTGAAGGGGGGTTCCAAAGAAGATGGAGCTCGGCTGTTCTCAGTGGTGGCAGATGACAGAACAAGGAGCAATGGTCTCAAGTTGCAGTGGGGGAGGTCTAGGTTGGATAATAGTGAAATACTATTTCACTATTTCCAGAAGCACTGGAATGCGTTACCTAGGGAGGTGGTGGAATCTCCTTCCTTGGAGGTTTTTAAGGCCAGGCTTGACAAAGCCCTGGCTGGAATGATTTAGTTGGGAATTGGTCCTGCTTTGAGCAGGGGGTTGGACTAGATGACCTCCTAAGGTCCCTTCCAACCCTGATATTCTATGATTCTATGATACCCAAGTGCCCCCCCAGCCTAGGCCAAACCCTGTTCTCAGCAACACTCAGCGACTTGCTGTTTTCTAAAACCTTTCTCCTGGAAAAACGAAGTGCAGCCAATTACCTGCCTTGCTGCTCTCTGTGCCTCTCCCCACCCCAAGGAGACAGCCTTGTTCAGCGATCTGCAACAGGGTCAATCAGTCTTCCGAACGCTCCTTGTGGCATGGCAGACACACCCGCCTGGTAAGCGGCTCACAGGCAGCTTAGCACTTGATGTGTTTTATGAATGTGTATTTTGTTCAGAGGACACTTCAATCTGGTTCCCCAAGTGCCTTGTGGGGCAGGCAACCTGAGTAGGGTGACCAGCACATGTGAAAAAGCGGGACGGGGGTGAGGGGTAATAGGAGCCTATATAAGAAAAAGCCCCAAATATCGGGACTGTCCCTATAAAAGCAGGACATCTGGTCACCCTAAACCTGAGAACTGCAACAAAGGCTTTTCCCAGCTGTGTTAGGGCCATGGGAAGCCCTGTGGGAGGAGCTGCCTCCTTATCCATAGTCCATAGGAGCTACAGCCATGTTTGGAGTCTCCCAAATCGAATCGATGCCTCACATGCTATTCCTGGAGCCAGAGCGACCCGGAGCTCACGCGTACCCACTTAGTCACACTTTTGCTCTGCCACCTGCCAGCTATATTTATCTTGTAGGAGTTGGAGAAGAATTCTGCCACTGCACTGAGGAGACGTACAATGGCTCTGCGCTCACCCGGCTCCAAAACCTCTCCCCTGGGTGTCCCACTGGTATCGGAGCGAACCCTGGATATCACGGGGAGGAGAATGGAGAGGTGGACAAGGCAGGTTGGGTCTCACCAGGCCTGTCAAACACCCAATGCATGTGAAGAACCTATCACTGCGGGTCCCGGTGCAACGCTAACAAAGGGGTGTGTTCTCGGGTGCGATGCTCCTGGGGCAGAGGGGAATTCAGCTGCCCTAGCGACAATCTCCTCCACCAGCTCGCAGAGTGCAAGGATGGAGCCACCAGCTCCAGAGAGGGAAGCTCCAGGGGCCTGAGCTGTAGGCCCAGCACGTGCCGATTAATAGTGGATGATGCTGATGCCCTCTGCAAATACGTTAACACCCTCCAGGGCACCGTTCTAAGTTCTAGACACCTCAGTCTCGGGCAAGCTTGGGCCCTGGTCAACCCTAGCGTATGAGGCCTCTTTCCCCGCTGTCCCCACGCTGTGATCTGTGCAGCGCCGGCAGAGAGCTGGCAGGGCAGGGCTGCTGCTTCCTTCTTGGATCCAGCTGCAGAGCTCCTTTGGACGCACTCCCTGCCCTGGGTAAGCAGTCGCTGCAGGGGGGCTGGCATGTGACCATGGCCAAGGGGAGGTGGCACGTTTGGGATAGAGGACAGTGGCGGCCAGTTGGCAATGCAGGGCTGTGGCTCGCCCGGAAAAGGTGGAGGGGTCTGGCTGGCGGTGGTGGAGGCCATACAGGTATTCGCAGGCTAGACTCAGCTCTCCGCAGGCCCCAGCTCTAAGGTCCAGGCCCCTCTGCTTGCGCAGAGCAGCGCGGCTGCATGGTTAACGTTGCACGTGCGGGAGGGGGTGGGGGGGGGCTCGGAGGGGCTCTTTAGCTCTCTGTAACCACGACCCCTGAACTAAGCACCACAGCTCTCCAGATCAGCCCTTCCCCCGCCTGAGCAGGGCCCCACAACGTCCCAACCCAGCCCAGCCCGTCTGTCCCTGAGAAACGCTTCCCCAGCTGGGCGAAGAGGAGGGTTGATGACGGACTTGTTGGGATAAGTTCTTTCCCTGTGGGCCCTGGCTCAGGGCCAGGAACCCACTGATGCACTGCAAGGGGGGCAGCCCATCTCAGTGCTGCTGGAGCTGCGGTTACAGGGCTCTGTAGAGCTGGGCGCTAGCAGGACTTGCTCCTATGTTGGCCTGGGGGGCTCTTCTTCCCCCAAGCACACAGACCGCGCCCTGGGCCACGATGCAGAGCTCTGCGCGGAGCTGAATCAGTTTAAGAACTTTTCTGGCCTTTATCATCATAGTATGGGCATCTAGCATGCTGGAATGCCATCTCGCAGTGCCCCCCGAGACAGGGCAGTGCCCCTGTGCCTGAGTTACAGAGGGGAACGGAGACAGAGACGTTAAATGACTGGCCCAAGGTCAGCGAGGGAAGCTTTGGCACAGAACAAAAGTGAACCCTGAATCCCACACTAGTGCCCTGGGCACTCTCCTTCCTCTCCATCCCGACGGCAGGGCTAGCAGCTGGGCAGGAGCCCATCCATTATTCCCCTGGCCAGCCCATGGTCTCATTTCTTTGCCTACATGAGGGGAGGGGCAGCCAGTGCTTGGAGTACGAGGCCCAAGCGCTGCAGAGCCAGCTCCCGCACAGCAGTGCAGAGAGTCTCAGCGGGGCTCCATCCAACTCCCAGCCTTTCTAGAGGATGGTCTCTGGAGCTGGCAGGAAGGACGTGGTGTGGAAAACACTAGTGCCAGGAGGCAGGTTGCATGAGGTTGTGCCCCCCCCACCCCCAGTTAATGACTCCTCAGCTGTGTAGCAGCGAGACGCCCGCAGCTTGGGAAGGAGAATTAACCACTGCTGGGATTCACCCACCGACACCAGCAAGGCAGGACTCAGCGGGAAGCGGCAGCTCAGAGACAGCACACGCTTTTCAATTCTTATTTCCTTCCAGAAAACACAGAGAACCTGGCTCTGAATTCTGGAGGGAAAGCCTCAACCACGCTGAGCTGTCAGCCATTCCCAGCAGCCTGATGGAGGCACATGGAACAATCTGAAATTTAGAAAGGAAAAGGAGGAGGAGGAGGAGGAGGAGGAGGAGGATTCAAAGTGTATTTTTAGTTGCTTAACACAGCCCTGAAATATTTCTGCAGCCACTCCCTCCGGGCGGCAGGCTTCTCCTGTGTAACTATTCCTATGCTGGCTTCCAGCTGAAGGCACAGCCGTTATGAGTCAGAGCTGCTCAGAGTCAACAGAGAGCTGTTTACGCTTTGCAAAATAAGCATTCTGCTAAAGAGAGATCATGTGTTCCTAGTGTAAACACTTGCCCCATAAATACACACAACGGTATGGTTCAGAACAAGGGGTAGCCCTTGCCACACAGCTGGGCTGTGGCAAAAAGAGAAGAATTGTATTTCAGGGAAAGGGAAACTCCGAGTCAATAGAGCCGGGAGAGAAAAGCGGGGTGGGGGTGGAATAGCAGGTTCCCTGGGACAGCCAACACCCTAAAGAGGAGCACTGCGGGCTCTTCAGAACACCCTGTTCCGTGGGGAAGGGGGAGCTGGAGGAACAGGCTCTGACTGCACACTTCTCCCTGTGGCTAATGTGGTTCCCCACCCCCACTGGGAGCAGACACTGCCATTGATTACTGCTCTGGCTGCATCCCAGCTTCATGAGCAATTCGGACAACTTCCCTCCTTTGCTGCAGCTCCCCCCCCCATAGCTTTTCCTCACACTGCCATGGCCTGACTGTGACACTGTTCTGTCACACACCTCACCCCCCATTGCAAACAGGGGAAGACGCTAGTTTGGCTAGCGGGCAGGAAAGACAATACGTGCACAGCAGAGATGTACATTGCTAACACATGACATCTAGTCCTGCAGGTAACTGCTCCTTTGCAGAAGGCAGGACATGCAGATGCTGGGTAAGGCCTGAAATATTCCCAAGGAGAAGCGAAAGAGGGTTGCGGAGGAGGAACTCCCCTGTTGCAATGAAATGCTAGCAGCACTTCCCAATGACTTTACGGGGTCAAGCGTTTCAGGTCGTTAGGAGTCACCTAAGGAGTGGTTAGTGGGATGCTACTTTGAGCTGAAGCCAAAGGGCTGCCTGTTGGAACTGCGCTGGGTCTGGCCAGACTAGACCTTCACTCCATACGGTAGACACACTAAGAACCACCCTTTGCAGCACTTGTTTCCTCTTTCACTGAGGCAGCTGCAGCACTTGAAGGCTCCTGGCTCGAGGCCGGGATGGGAAGGGGAGGGGAGCAGAACGTTAAAGGGGAGAAACTGTTCATGTTTATTTCCAATGAACCCAGAGAGCAGGTCCCCATTTCCATTTGCTTGGTCTCCGTGTCCTTGGCAAGAGGAGACTTGGGGGCATTTGAACCGCTCTCGCTGCTTTTGCTCCAAGGGATCAAAAGATCCACAGGCCCCAGTGATCAAACATAACCAATTAAAATATACAGGGGGGGGTTAAAGATGGGCATTTTAGCCAGTCAACTGGGGAGGGTTTGGTTTTTTTGGTGATGACACTGATTTATAAAAAATTAACCAATTGTCTAAAACAGACCCCAAGGCCCAGCTTTGTTGCAGACAGCAGGCAAGAGTCATTTTCTACAGGTGAACAATGAATTTATTCCACTCACAACTTAGCACTGGACTGGTTCAATAAGGTAAGAATTAAAAAAATATGTATCTCTAAAAGCACGTTCTTTGCTTGTTTGCTCTTGTTCAGAAGAGGGGACTGAGGGCATAGAGGTGGACATGAACACAGATACCCCTTTAGAAAGGAAATTGCGTTCTCACCAAGAGCTGAAGGGTAAGTTACCTGTAATATTTTTGGAAAAAAACGACTCAAGTCTTTCAAGACAAGAAATAGCCGAGGCAAAGGTCTACAGCATCTATTTCCATGCCAAAAGTTTGAACAGGTCAGTAAGTCTATTCTAGGACTACTTCTCATTCAGGGAACATTACCGCCTCTGGGACTGAAGACTGGGGAAAATCCTGGCCCTGCTGAAGTCAATGGGGAAATCCTGTCCTCACTGAAAACGGGGAATTCCCACTAACTTCAGCAGGGCCAGGATTTCCCCCTTTTCACCAGGATAAAAAACTAAGCCCAGATTCTTACAGGAGGCTTGGAAATGCCAGATATTGTTAATGAAATTAATCTCTACGCATCAAGCAAGAAGCAAGCTGGGGGGGGGGGGGGGAAATCAGTCTTATTTCAAAAAAAGTCAGTCTCCAGAGTGAGGTTAGGGTTAAAGACTAGTCAAAGCACATCCTCCTCTTCCCTCACGATTCAATCCTCTCTCAAATAAAGTCATCGGAAGACTAAGTGGTGCCTCGGCATTTCAACCCATTTACAAAGGAAAAGGTTCATCCACAGTCTTAAATTTAAAAAAAAATATATATCAGTATTTGGGAAACTCACTTACCACGGAGAACTCAGAATAGTGCATGCACATAAGCCAACGAAACATTCATTTTTAATTTAAGTAGTTATGACCAAATTAATTATATATAGTGTAAAAAGAGCTGTTAGCCTCTTGGTACCAGTACCTCAGGACTTCCCGATGTGACATTCACATACAGTAACAAAGCAAACAAAGCCAGGAATTAGTGATGTGATTTGAGAACCTGTAGTAGTAGGTTTATTATTTTCAGTTTTTAAATCACACAACCCAAGAGTGTTTTCCCCTTGACCTATGGTCCAAGGCATGGTAGAGAGGGACCACTGCTTCATCAGAAACAGAGGGCAAGTTAAAAAAGGCGTTAAAAAAAAAGAAACTTTGAGACAGCTCTTAAGCAAAGATACAATGTCCTCGATTTCAGTTTTTCTAACTAAAAAGTTGTGTGTATGCAACAGATGTAAAAACATCCCAAATCTGATTTCAAGTATAAAACAAAGAACAAAACCAAACTGTCCTCAAAATGTTTACACAAGTTCTTAAAACATACAAGGGACAACATTTCCGTGTGTATTAAAAATAGAGTGAGCCTGAAGAATTAAACAGAATGTAACTCTTCTCAGGAGAGAGTCTACTGAAGTCACCTCCTTTACCAAACTGAAAAGAGAACCAAAATCTTTCCAATTATGGATTTACTGGCTAAAAAAAATTACTCTAGCTTTACCAGCAGACTGGGACCTGGGGGACTGACAAGGTGCATGATGATTCAGAGTTTGTTTAGCTTGATTAATTGAAGTTTAGAAATCTAACACCTTTATACACATGGCAATCCGGAGGTGACAAAACCATATAACCTCCCAACACTGTCTCTGGCAAAGGTACAGAGTCTCATTGTTTTGCAGATTGTCTGCCTGGCTTCTTCTCCTGCTGCCCTCTTCCACTCCCTGGTATCCCTCGGCCACGACCACCAAACACTCCTGGGGAAGAAGAGCAGTGAAAGAATAAATCAGCTGTAACCTCCAGTGAATAATCTGGGTGCAATACAGTCACACATGCTTTGCCTGATTGGTAGATTCCTTTTCCATGGCTCTCAAATGAGGTGATAAAAGAGCCTTAAAACCTACACCTTGCTAATCCACAACACCCCTTTTTACAATCAACCATGTAACCGCTCTTATCAGCGGAGTGCTGTCCGATCTCTCTCTGCAAAGACTGTTAGCAAGATACTCACTGCAGCAGTTACTAGTAGAATGCACTAGGATCACAAATTAAAAGTTACGATTTTCAAAATAAGTGGCCCAGTACATGGATTTAAAAACTAGACCAATGTATCAGTCATTTAGTGAGATTAGAAAATTCTACTGTAGGGAAAAAAGGACACCAACAAGAATGCAGAAATCCACATGATGGAGAAAGTGACACTTCGAAGATACACCAGTTACAAAATGGGACAAGAGTGTCGCATTGTGTTATTACCTAGCCTCAGTTCCACCCAGCGTACTGACCCAGAAGGCACTCACGACTGGGCTGCTTTGGTCAGGGCATCAGCAAATGGAGCAGCCTTGTAGCGTAGCCCCAATTCCACCTCTCTCCAGCACTGCTCACCAAACTAAGCTAGTCCCAAATCAGCATAAACATACTGTCAGGGAGCTTCTCCGACCAGCCTTCAGGATTACTGTGGTGTGCTGGAGATAGGGGTGCTCTGGGATTCACCCTGCTTACACCCCTGCACAGCTGGCCCTAGAGCAGCGGCTGTTGTGAAGGGACACCAAACTCGCATGCCACTGGTGGGGCACGTACTAGTGTGGGGACCCCGGCTCTACAGCCTGGCCATGCACTGTTCAGGTGAGTCAAGTTAGCCACACTGCTGGCCTGAAAGGAGGAGCTGCCTCCTTCCCCCCAGCGGCTGAAGATGTGGACTACAGTGCCCCCTCCTGCTGGCCAGGAGCAAGAAGCCCCCGATTGCTGAAAGGGTCATGAACGGTGCCTCCTGCCTGCTAGCTCCTTAGCAAACTGTGTCACCCTTTCTGTGCTGCAGTAACAAGAGCCTTTCAGCTGATTAGCTAATGCTACAGCCACTCTTTAAAATATCCCCTGAGCTAATTAAAGTTACACCTCAAAGCAGCAGGGAACTCCTCTACCTCAAGTGGAGAAATCAACTCTGCTCTCCACCAGGTGGATACTGCGAGGGCGCAAGGCCTAGAGGAAATATTTCATGCAAAATGTTTGTCCAAACCACTGAATCCAGAAGCAGCAATGCCAAGTGCTGTGGTTACCGGAGTGCAGGGAAGAGAAATAAAGGCGCCTTCAGATTTCTAAAGGTCACTTTTGCATTTCGAAGGCTTTCAGAGGCTGAGCAACAGCAGCAGAAATCCTAACTTTGTTCCTCTGGGAGGAGACAGACATTCCTCGGGATGCTGCTTTTGCAAACAGAGTCCCCTTCACGAGCTCTCTAGTTCAAATCTGAAACTGCCAAACTCACTGCAACTCCTCGTGTGAGCAGTACGAGAGGAAATGGTTCTGGTGACCAGCCTTTAAGGCTGCTCCATCCACATAACAGCCACTCTCTCTCCAGTTATTGGTGCACCGAGAGCTAGTTTTGTGTCACAGGTGGCCTAGGCCACCTCACATTTTGCTGTAACAGAATGAACGTGAGGTCCAGGACTGTCCTTAAGAGAAGCTTCAGACCCTGGCTCAAGAGCAACTCTTTGGCTAAGTAAGGAGCAGTACTGAGTGAATCCCATAGGTTTGACCAAAGCTGCAACTGGCCTCAAGGGTGGGAGACAAGAAGCAGGAGGATAAGGAATGACCAACAATGCTAGGATCCTGGGGCTGGGGCAACCCCTGTGATCGTTGCACCCTACACGTATTTCTACAGTGGTTTTCAGGGGATCACCTTATAACAGGGGTCTCAAACACGTGGCCCGCGGAGCTCTTCCCTGCGGCCCACCAAGCTCCCCGCGCCCCCCACCCCTGAGTTATTTAATGTGGCAGCTAAGCTCCCTGCTCCCCAATGTTTGGGGCCGGGTCTCTCCCCCGGCCCCGCCTGCCACCCCCACACGTCTCCCTCGAGTGTCCCCCGGGCTCACTTGCTGCCTCCTCAATGCCCAGAGCCTGCAGCTCATGCTGACTCCACTCTGCTCTGCCGCTGCCGGCTTCCGGCATCACCTGCTGCCGCAGGGTCCTTGTGCCCCCCTCCACTGTGGCCAGGGCAGGCTGCCCTTCCCCTGCCCTAGTCCTGAGCCTCTCCAATGCCCCAAACCCCTCATCCCCAGCCCCACAGCCCTCACCCCCTCCTATCCCCAAACTCCATCCCAGAGCCTGCACCCCCACCCCCTACCCCAGCCCGGAGCCTGCACCCAGCACCCAAACTCCATCCCAGAGCCTGCACCCCCACCCCCTCCCCCACCCAAACTCCCTCCCAGAGCCTTAGGCAGGTGGGGGCGGAGTTTTGGGGGGGGGGCAGGTTCTGGGCACCACCAAAATTTCTACAAACCTGCCACCCCTGGAAGAGGCAGAGCAGGGGTGGAGTGGTGGTGCAGCCCAGTGCAGTGGGGGGGCTTTACTGAGTGTATATATTTTATTAAAACCGCTTGGAGGAGGAGATGGAGAAGAGATGGGGCAGGGGCGGGGCCTCATGGAAGGGGTGGAGTGGGGGCGGGGCCAGGGGCAGTGAGGGGATGTGTGTCAGTGATGCAGCCCTCAGGCCAATGCACTAGTCCTCACGTGGCCCTCGTGGTCATTTGAGTTTGAGAGCCCTGCCTTACAACAAACATGAAGCCTTCAGCTGGAAGGGTGAGAATGCTCCAAACATTCAGCAAGTGAAACAAAAGGTCAGCAGCTAGCTCTCTGACAAGCAATGCGAAGACCTCCCAAAGGGATGGCCAGATGTGCGTCTCTTAAGCAGACTAGAGTGCCTCACCTGAGCCATGCACTGGAAAGAGGCTGCCCCTCCCCCACTGCAGTAATGGTCAGAACCCAAAGCACATTCAGACACAACCTTCACTCTTTCCCCCCAACCGGATTTGCTAACGAAGCAGATCGCACAAACCTCATGCGAAGAGAGGGACAGAGCGATTACCCGAACGGGCCACAGCTTGTTTGGAAGGAGTCTGACACGGCCAAGTTCAGGGACTGACTTATTTGTTACGCTCCTACCCAGCTCCAGCAAACAAAGAGGAACAGTTCCTGCGCTTCCCTTTGTGTTCACCTGCCTTACAGCACGTTTGTGAACAAGGCGAAGGACTTAGTCCTCCTTAGCTGGCTCACTCCAGGGTCTCACACCACACAGCACTATTAGTTTAGAATTGAGGAACAACAACAACAGTTACACCGACGAGATTTGCTTGAGACACAAGCCTAGGTACTCCACTGCAAGCAAACAGGACCATTACCTCGCCCGGCACCTCCACCTCCTCGGCCTTTCTGTTGTTTCTGCTGCTGCATGCCACCACGACCTCTGCCCTTTGACACCACCTCCTCCTTCACCATGTCAATGATTTCATCGGGGATACGCAAATATTTAATTGTGCTGCCGCGAATGTAACACTCTGGCATTCTCCAGAATTTGTCTCCGTCCTGTCGGGGAGAAGCACGTTAGGGCAGAGCAGGTGCACACGTGCGCTCTGACGTCTTTGGCTCAGAAATGCCTAAGTCACTTTGAAAATTTTACCACTTATTTATCGTCAGCATAAATGGTTCCTCTAATACAAATACATCCCTTGGCTTGGGGGGGGGGGGGGGGGGAGAAGAGGGCATTGTACATCTGCCGCTAAAGTTTTAACACATCACTTGTGGGATAAATCACACACTATTAAAAGTGCACGAAGTCTGAGTTCAGGTGGAGGGTAAGATCCTTACATCTACTGAGCACTAGGAGGGACTGAAAGTGTACACAGGACTAAGGCAAACTAAAAACTACTACTTAGAAAGCAGACTCAAAGGCAAACAGAAACACGACTTCTTCACCAGAGGCATATCTGCAACAGGAGATTTCAGCTCCAAGAACATGGGAAATCACCCACCCATTTTACCCTATTGGGCCTATTAATGTGGCACTCGAAGGCTGCCTTTAGAGGAGCCCAACAGAGCAGAATGAATGCAGGGGCGGGGTGGCCACCAGACACACATTTCAGAGGGAACAGGTCCCCACAGGAGGAAGTGGCTCTGAAAAGCAGGTTTAAGATTCGGCGTTATGGGGCTGCCCTTTGTGAAGTGAGTTGCAGAACCTTCCAATTCTGCTGTGGACAAAACCCTGTTAGTACGTTAGCTCTTAAATGATGGATGAAATGGCGAGAAGGAGGGAAATCAGAGCGGTGTCTGAGCTGAACAGTAACCCACAGACTGACCCATGATGCAGTCGGGAGAAGGGGAGAAGAGAGCCTGCCCTGCCTTTTGTTAACTTATGCTAGACAGACAGCAGCCACCAAAAAGGGCCTTTCATCACTGAAACAGCTCAGAGGTTTGTCCACACACGGGGTTATTCAGGGCTAGCTCCCTGTGTGGACACTTGCTCTGCAGTAAGGGTGCCTTGCTCCCGTTTAGCTTACTGCTGCCCCCCACCCTCAGCCTTGGATCGTCCTAACTGGACTTCAGCTCAAAATACAGGAAACGACTGAGCCAGTCTCCCTTCACTTCCTTGTTTCTGTACTCAGAGAAGTAAACAAACTAACTAGTCTAGAGCCAGATCCTCCAGATACAGTCCCATGCCATCTAGTGGCCATTGCCATTAATACCATTCAACTAACCAGAGATCAGCAGGGTCAGCTGAGGCCTGCTTGACTGTATCCTGGGTGTATTTTGCTAAGTCTGGACTTGTCTATTGATGTTTTCCTATTGCACAACTGGAGGGGGATTAAAAAGGCAGCCAGGCAGGATGAGCCACACCAACCATGTGGGTGTAACCCAGCCAGGCATGCGTCCAGCTGTGTAGCACTCTATGGGCTCACTCGGACCACTACAAGCTTCTTTGCGGTGCCGTGGGAGGAAGGGACAGACACTGGAAACCTTTTTGCCCTCAACCAGGTGCTCTAACAGCTCACTAACTGTATTCCAGGCTTTACCTGCCGCCAGTGCCCTTCCCAAAGCATCAGACACCATCTAACTCCAATTTAATATAGGTAAAAAACAGATCCCAGTTCTCTTAAACAAAAACAGTTTATCAGACACAGGAAGGAAGAAGAAAGTCAAACAAAACATTAAGCAGAACATGATCATGGTTACACTAGTGTCTAGGAAAGGTGCACAAAGATTGGCTCTAAGCCAGTGGTCTCCAAACTTTTCAGGGTCACGCCCCCTACCCCCACCAGAGCCAGGCCGTGGGGCGGGCTGCGGCTGGGGCCAGGAACAGAGCCATGGCTAGTGGCAGAGGCTGGCACCAGGGGGGGTGGGGCCGGAGCAGAGCAGGTGAGGGTGGCGCAACCTCCCCATCCTCTGTAGGGGCTGCCCGGTTTTGGCCTCTGCTCTAAGCTCTGTTACATAGCATGCACAGTTAACCAAGATGGAACCTTTGTATATCGGACAACCCTGACTCAACAGCAGGCTATTATCAGTTCAGATTCAGTCTCTGTGGAAATCTCCACAATACCTCCTCTCACTTCTCTTCTTGAGCCCCTTTTCCTCTTTATTTGGAAATGAAGCACTTACTCCGTAGCATACGTTTCCTCCCATTGCCCAGTCTGGTTAATTTTGGTTCCTGTGATTCCCTGCAAACTGTTTTACTCACTGGTGTTTGACCATTTTGTTTCTTTGCCTTTGGTGGCAAGTACACAAACATTTATTTGCATTTAAGAGAAGGTCCTCCTCACTTCTACATAGACATTAAACACTATGACTGAGCATAATGCATGAATACCATGTCAATGGGAACAGCTCAAACAGGCTAGTTCTTACCAAAGATCTCTTAAAAGTGGTAACCCACTAAATGGAGAACACAGAATGATGGCCAGGCAGCAGCTATCAGACAGCCAGAGTAAGACTGTGGGTTCCTAGCACGGGGCACCTGACAGTGTAATCTAAAATAGCCAACCTTACCCTTGATGTGCAGATGACTTCTCTAAGGTTGATGTTCATCCAGTTATCGCAACTCACTAGGTGACCGTTGTACGTTTCACCATTTTTCAATTCCACCAACTGAGAGACAATGGAGAAAGTCAAATACAATAAACCAGCAACTATGAAATTCTCAAGAGCAGACAATATTTGAATCAATTATCCCTTAAGAGCGTATATGGGCAAGAGAAGAGCAGTCACAGTGCAAGACTGTACAAGAGGAAGTGAACTTCCAAATCAGCGTATATGGTATAATTTAGGCAAGAAACAAGACACGCCAAGAGGTATAGCCACTCCACATTACATGCACATATAACAGCTACCTCCTGTTAATGGGAGTTGTACAGGAACAGGGAGAATAAAACCCGAGGTGTGCTAGGAACTTTTTTTTTGCTACTCAAGCTTTAGGATTAAAAAGCTGCTGCCACACTCTAATCCAGGGGTCTCAGTCTCAAATGACCATGAGGGCCACATGAGGACTAGTGCATTGGCCTGAGGGCTGCATCACTGACAACCCCTCGCTGCCCCTGGCCCTGCCCCCACTCCACCCCTTCCATGAGGCCCCGCCCCTGCCCCGTTTCTTCTCCACCTCCTCCTCCAAGCGGTTTTAATAAAATATATACACTCAGTAAAGCCCCCCACTGCACTGGGCTGCACCACCACTCCACCCCTGCTCTGCCTCTTCCAGGGGTGGCAGGTTTGTAGAAATTTTGGTGGTGCCCAGAACCTGCCCCCCCCAAAACTCCACCCCCACCTGCCTAAGGCTCTGGGATGGAGTTTGGGTGCTGGGTGCAGGCTCTGGGCTGGGGCAGGGGTGCACGCTCTGGGATGGAGTTTGGGGATAGGAGGGGGTGCAGGGGTGAGGGCTGTGGATGAGGGGTTTGGGGCATTGGAGAGGCTCGGGGCATTGGAGAGGCTCAGGACTAGGGCAGAAGGGCAGGGGAAGAGCAGCCTGCCCTGGCACTAGTGGAGGGGGGCACTAGGACCTGGAGTGGAGCCAGCGTGAGCTGCAGGCTCCGGGCGGTGAGGGGGCAGCAAGTGAGCCCGGGAGACACTCGGGGGAGGTGCATGGGGGCGGCAAGTGGGGCCGGGGGAGAGACCCGGCCCCAAACATTGGGGAGCAGCGAGCAGTGAGCTTAGCTGCCACATAAAATAACTCAGGGGAGGCAGGGGTGAGGGGAGTTTGGCGGCGACAGGAAGTAACTGGGGGGGAGGCGCGCGGGGAGCTTGGGGGCCGCAGGGAAGAGCTCCACGGGCCGCATGCGTGTTTGAGACCCCTGCTAATCCCACCTCAGAATTCTAGTGGCCCTGCCTGTATTACTGCCTGCAACCTGAATTGAAAAGGACACCCTCTCTACAGGACAGAGACAGCTTTGTATCCAGCACCACTTTGGCCCTGATCCACTTTGCAGCAGTGACTTGCAGTTGTGTCAAATTGCTTGTACAGTTTGACACAAGGCGTTACTGCCCACAGGGAACTGTACTGGGACCACCAGGTTCACTGAATTTAAATACTTCAGGTTACAGTACATTTTAACATGACCAAGAGACTGTTTTCCTCTGCTGCTTGGGGCAGTTTAGACCCAAGTCAGCAAGACACACCAACCAGAGGGTAGGAGACCCACTCAGAAAACAACCCCCCCCCCCAATAAAATAAAAAGGAGAGGAAAGAGAAAACAGGAGGAATAAGAGTGCTACTGGAACAAAATACACCTCTACCCCAATATAACGCTGTCCTCGGGAGCCAAAAAAATCTTACCGCGTTATAGGTGAAACCGCGTTATATCCAACTTGCTTTGATCCGCTGGAGCGCGCAGCCTCGCCCCCCCACGGAGCGCTGCTTTACTGCGTTATATCCAAATTCATGTTCTATCGGGTCACGTTATATCGGGGTAGAGGTGTATCTGGCCCCTAAATTTTATGAGCCTCCTCCATCTTCCCCCACTTACTCTGATAAAGTGAGGAAAATGCCCCCAAAACACAAAGAAAATTTAAGTCTAGGCAAGCTCCAAATGATGCTGCACGAGATCTGCATTTGTGTAGCATCTGTTCTGTTCTCTCTGCAAACAACCTTTGCTAACAGAGTTTTATATTTTTCTTGTCTGCATTCCAGTAGCACCCACAACATGCCCGATCTCTCCACATACATACGAAGATGCAGATTCTGCCCCGAAGAGCTCACAATCAAAGACGAACATACAAAGGAATTAAAAAACAGTCAACGGAGCTGGATAATAAGCATCAGCTGGCCCTAGCTACTTGTCTACACAGCCATAATTACTTGACCAATTCTTGTGTTAATTTTTTAACAGTGACTACAACGGGATCTTTCTAACATTCATATACAGACTGCCTTTCTAACGTAAAGGTACTTGGGACATTATTGTGCTAGCAGTTCCAGAATAGCTGCAATGCCCTTAGAAAGCTCCGTGCAGTAGTTGCTGCACAAACACACTAGATGCTTTGTTAAATTACGTGACTATGGGTTTTAAATTAAAACAAGAGATGAGCGACAGCCCAAAGACTCGCCTTTAAAACAGTGAGACTTCTATTAAATTGAGAGTGGTGAAAAATGCACCTGACACTGCTTAGAATCTCTGCCATGTCTGATTCTAATCTTATTTCATAAAAAGTCACTCAAGATTTGGAAGGTTTACTTTACACTAAGTTAATAAGAGACTGAAAAAAGGCCCACCACACTACATTGTGGCTGAAGCACATGGAAGATACAGAAAATACATTTAAGGCACCTCACTTTTTTAGAGCTTCCAAATTCACCTCCCTACCCTCCAACACACAGACCCTGACCTGGTGACCCAAGAAGCTTTATAGGGATTGCAAGCATTGCTTGTAGGAAATATCCTTGTTACTCACCATAGGGTGGTTCTGTGCAGTCTTCAACAGGGATAAAGGAAGCTAGAAGAGAAGGAGAGAGGATAAGCCTGAGAAACATGTCAGCAAAATAGAGGATAAAACAGTCCATTTACAGACCAAGTGATTTTAGCTATGAATTTACTACCACGCACAAGAGGACTCTGTTTCACTTTGCAGGGAGGAGTAAGAACCATTTTGCCAGGTAGATGTTACATGAGCTCCCACCACCCAAACTTACCTTTGAGCGTCAGGTAAAAACCAGCAGGGACCGAGTCTCACCCAGACACTCCCTCCCCCGCAAACAGCACCACATGCCAGGCGCAGCCAAGCCACAACCCGCGAGTGCCCCCAGCATCGACCACACCACAGCCCCGCACACTGACCTGCCCGGTGCATTATCACAGCAGCATCTAAGAGCCCACGGTGCTAGGGGCTGTACATTTCAGTGGTTTAGGTGTATCACGGTAGCACCCAGGACCCCCTCCAGCCACAGCCCAGGGGCCCACTATGCTAGGGGGTGTACGCTATTAGGTGTACTACGGTAGTGCCGCAGCGCCCCTGGGCCAGGACCCCCGGGACTAGGCGCTGCACGCTGCTAGCGCTATTAGGTGTATTACGGTACCTCTTGGGCAGCCCTGCAGCAGGGCCACGCGCCTTCCTCCTCCCTTGCCCCCCCCCCCGGCCGGCCCCGCCCCGCGCCCCCTTTCAGCCCCCCCGCCGGCCCCCCAGCCCCGCGCTCCCTCCCCCCGACTCACCATCCTCCCGCTCCGGCCGCGCGGGCCTCGCCGCTCAAACCGCCTCCGCCGCGGCCCCGAGCCAATAAACTCCGAGCTAAGCCGGGGCCAGCCCAGTCCTCCGCGACAGCCGCCGTTTTACGACGGTGCCGCAAAGGGCGGCGGGCGCAAAGGAAGGAATGGCGCGGGGCGGCCGCCTTACCCACAATCCCCCGCACCTCCAGGAGCCTGTATGACCCACAATCCTCTGCGTGGCGCTCCAGCTAGGCTGGGGTTCTCACACGTTTGCGCTGGTGACCCCATGACCCAGCGAGCCTGGGAGTGTCACCCCCCCCCGTCAATTAAACACCCGCGCCCCCCCCTGTAATAACCTCGCGCCCCCCTGAGGGGCCCCGAACCCCAGGGTGAGACCCCCCCCGATCCAGAGAGCCCCCAAATGCCCCGCCC
>NW_020664545.1:1417583-1478162 GCF_002925995.2 Terrapene triunguis
GGGGGCTGAGGCGAGGTGGGGGGATTTGGGGTGGTGAGGGGAGCCTGGGTGGGTCGGGGAGCCTAGGGCACAGGGGCTCTCCACTGGAGGGCAGGAGGCTGGCTGTGCAGTCCAGTCCTGCCGCTTTCTCAGCTGGGGGGTGGCCCTCACTTTTGCAGCCTGGGCTCCCTGCTCAGGGTCTTGCTGCAGATTTGGGGAACAGGGAGAATAATCTTGTGAATTACAAGTAAATTCACCCAAAGCAGCATGGGGAGCCCTGGAAAGCTGGTGGGTGTGAAGAGACGTTTACACCCGGGCATGCGATCCACTGGGGAAATGAAGCCAAAAGTGTTACCAAAATAACTGTGCCTAGGAGAGTAAAGTGGAAGCGAGGAAGCAAGCGAAGGAATGAAAGGCCCTTACTTAGCAGGCGAGAGCTTGTCAGAGTCTTTTCCTAAGTTACAAAGGGGAGGGTAGCTTGATTTGTGGGGAAGGCAGCTCTGTGACAAATGAGAACTCGATGAAACTATTCAGTGCTCCCTGTGCAGCTAAAGTTGAGATTGTTTGCCTTGGGAAGGCAGGGGAGGTGGTAAGGGGTTTTGTTGATGCACTGGAGTGATTTGAATTGGAGGCAAGTGTTTCTACAAGGTATCTTTACAGAGATCTGGGAAGGTGGCAGTTTGGCTTTGTCAACCCAGCCAGTGTATGCAGTGAAGTGTCAGCATCCACCACTCATCGATTCCTTGATCAAAGACCTAAAAAGAAAAGTTGTGTTGGTAAAGTTTCCATGTCTTGCAGCACTTTCTGCTTTGGTCCTACACATCTATGGAGTCCAGTTTTGACAGTCAGACGTTAACTTGCCTTAGACCCATGTTTACCACTGGGGTAATCTGTGTACAGCTGTCATGTTCACTTTTTAAACTCTTTTTAAAAATCTGGGAAATTATATTTCTTCCACCTCCTTCTGTTGGCGATATGTACTCCGCAGGTGTGTGTATATATACTTTTTATTTTTTAGAACTGTTTAAAGAGAGAATCCCATAAAGATCTTTGCAGCTGGTGGCAGCTGTTTTAGTGCTAATTAGCCTTGAAGGAGGCCCCTTCAGTGTGGATGTCGGAGAAGTCCTGGACATGCTCAGTTGAGTTATCTTCCATAAAGGACATAGGACAAGAGAAGGAATCCCCGTACACCTTGTATAGTGGGTCAGAAGAGCAAAAGGCCAGTGTGGCATGTGTGGGGAACAGACACAGAATCAAGAGCGTTAACCTACACTGTGAGCACCTCTAGAATTGCCACTGAGCAGGGAATTTGGTTTGTAGCTGGACTTGTTACAGAACTCAAGAAATGCAACAGTCTGGATTATGAAATGTTTCTGGTCATCTTTGGATAGTAGTTTCTTTTAGAGTGTCATTGAGTTGACTGATGAAATGATTTGTCAGCATTGTGCTGCTTTTCACTATTTGCTGGTATGCTATTGTCTGTTAATCTTTATCTTATGGAGGTTAGGCCTGCATGAATAGGACACCTTCATGTCAGTCTTGTGGAAAGCTTAACGAGAGTTTTTTTTTTTTTAAGAACTGAAATGTGAGTTTGACACTGGTTAGATTATATATGGATGTTTTTTTGTTTTTTTTTAATAGAATTTCTGTTTGAGCGCAGAGAGAGCTAATTACTAATATAGCTGTATACAATATAACCTGAAACCTATTCATAGCAAACTGAATACTATCATAATAATGACAACGTTCTTTATACCCCTATGGCATTTCCTTTAGCTGAACAAGACTTCTTGTGTGTTTTCACAAGCACTCTAGGGTCACAAATCCATTCTGAAAGTTAATTTAAACTATAGTGGTATAACTTTGCATGCAGCTGAATTGCCTAACTTTTGTGGTGGTATAAGAGTGAGGAAATGCTTGCTCAGTAAAAACTATTGTGGGTTACTAGTTAACCATAAGTTATTCATTAGAAAATTTAGACTCCATGCAAGTATTTTGTATAGAACTATCATAACCTTTGGTGCTTATTTGTGCAGGGACCACCAGCAGTATTCTGTTTAGCTTCCTGTTAAAATATAACAATAATAATGGAAATCTTAATTAAGACTTGTTTAATAGAGAGGAGATACACTTAGCAGACCTACTAATTTGCTTATATATTTGTAGAGGGCTTTGTTGTGGATCTTGACAGTTGTGGGATGGGATGATTTCAACTGGGAACGAAGAACAGAAAATTTGTAACTTTTTAGGGTGTGGTTTTTTTTATTATTTTTTTTTTTTCTCCAGACCATATCAGAAGAGGGAGGGAGTCTTTATTTGGACAACCTATTGAATCGGAATCTTCAATATTTTTGTCTATTTTTGATGTTATATTATGTAAGTCATATACTTTTGGATGGCGGAAATGATTTGAGTACTTGGATGTAAACGAGCAAGAATTTGGTATTCAAAGAAATCATTGTATTGTCTATAAGTAGTTTTCCCATGGGCACATTTAAAACAGAAAAGCGCAAATCAGTTTGCACCTCTGTGTCCAGTCAAGCCTGTGGTAATGATTTCATCACTAAATCTTTATTTCTATTTCAGGGTTTGGCCCATTTGGAGAACATGCTGTTAACGCCAGCTGGATTGCAGTTCAGGTAACAACACAAATTAAAACACACGTGGCATGTTCAAAGAAAGTGCTGTGCTGATGTGTCCCCTTTTTAAAAAAAAGTTAGAATTTGTGAATCTATTATAGAGCCTTGCAGAAATTATTCCTGAAATTTATCAGTTGAGACCCACCCACCCTGATGATCAATCAGTTTATATATTTTATTCACTCATTAAAAAATGTGTTCTGGACAAGTCAGATTTTGCAAGGCTGAGTTAATATAGTTAAGCAAAACAAAGAATTCCCAGGATAACTCTATGAACATTGTAGAAGTTTTCCTGTTATCTTCCCCCACAGAGGGGAAAGAGGTAGATTTTTTTTTTTTTTTTTTTTTTTTTTTTTTTATAATTCCTCAAAAATAACCTGAAATCTTCCTTGGTGGTTGCAGTGTGCAATGGCGTGAGCACAGGTTTTGGTTTAAGAAATGCATGAGTTCTGATCCCAGTTCTGCCATGAATAATGGCCTTGGGCAAGTCACCTAACCTCTGTGTTTCCCCATTGTGAATGAGGGTAACATGTAACATCCCTGTGGAGACAGGTACAGAACGAGAATGGTTTTTAAAGCATTGCTATTTATTGATGAGGCACAAACTGCTCTCAGATCAAGTCATTACGTAGGACACTTATGCCATTCATGGTCGGCATACTTTCATAAGCATGTGTTCTTACACTCATCTCACTGTGTACTCTTACAACACTGATATATTCACACTACATGTCAGCAAGAAATCAAACTCTCGCTAACGGTGAATTAAGGTATTCTACTTGTTTTGCAATATCCCATAACAGCGTTAATTTGTGACAGTACTACTGCATTATCCAAATTCTTTGTTATTGGAGACAGTTGACAAGTCAAGTGGAAGTTAGGGATACATTTCAGTACGTTTGCCCAAGGAATTAGACCTGTTTTTCTCACCAAGTCCCCATTCGCCTCAGTGTTCTGGGACTAATGTATTCTTCAGAATGCTTTTAAATTAAATCACAAACTAAAATCAATTATAGCCAACTAATGGAGGGCTGGCCAGATGTCTGATGCCCTGCATTGTTATAAGGAGATCAGACCTTTGGTTCCTTGAACTGTTGGGGCTGGATGTACTTCTGAGAGAGGGTTCATTCAACTTCAGGTTGTAGAAAAGATAGGCTGTGTATAGGAAAACTACAGTTACTATAATTTGATGTTAGATGGTAGGGCTGACTGGTCCTTGTCCATTTATCGTTGGCATAAAGACAGTTATCCCTAATAAAGGTAGCTTGTTATGGGGGGCAGAGGCTGAATAATGGGGATCTGGGATGAGAGAGAACAGAATTGGTGGCCACTGTTCTGTGGCTTGTAGTAAAAGTAAATACATAATCTGGGTTAAGGGAAGAGACTAGCTAACATCCCTCCACTCCCTCAGTTTAAGGCACTGGTGATTGTGATCAGTTCCATTGTTGATAGGCAGAGTAATCATGTACATTTTATTAGAGAATCTTTTTTAATGTAGATTAAATTTGTTCTGAATATTGAAAACTATCCTTTGAGTTTTACACACACATTGCTGAGTTATAGCTGTAATGTGCCAGCTGTACTGTAAGCCTGTTCTTTGACAAGAGTTTTTAATGACTTGTGGTAGATTGTGACTAAAAACCTTAAACTTAAACTTTCAACCAATGTGTAGGGGATTTGCATTTCCCAACTCTATTCCAGTCCTGAGAGGCCCAGACAAAAAAGGAACAGCATGTCTTTGAACACATGCAAGTTAGGCATTGTGCGAGTTTCAGACAGGGGACTTCATGGAGCTGAGTGGACACAAAGACATGTGTCTGAGTTTCTGAATCCCAGACAGTGTGATCTGCATTTTAATAGAAGAAAAATCAATTAAACAATCTTTGTAAATCCTCCCTAGCTTTAGGGCTAAGCTAGTTCTGGTTTATTACATCTTTTATTATCCTGCATCCTGAGGATAAAATTCTGTTTTTCTTCTTTCCAATCCTTTTTTTTTTTTTTTTTTGGTATGTTTGTGTGTTGAAGACAAATATGATGATTTTTTTTTTTCTCAGAATGCAGTGACTTTCTAATATGTTCACTTGGTCTTGAAAGCTAAATTATTGCTTACGTTTGGTAAAATATGGATATCTTGAAACTAGTCACTGCAGCATTTTAATAGTGCTAAGACTTCTAATTGTTTTGTGCTTTTGTATGCACAGGGAAAGGCTGATCCTATAAATAAGATTATAGGACAGAAATTAGACACTAGACCATATGTATATATGCCTTTTAAGAGTAGTAACTTAGGCTCTATGTATTTTTTTTCCAAAGTGCATATTTTTGTTTAATGTCTTGAGACTTCATTTAAAAACCTGCTTTCTATGAAATACAGGACTGATGTCCATGTATATAGAACACTCTGTATGTACTAAATTGTTTGAATATTTAATTTTTGGATTTTTTGTTTCTCACTTTGCGTGAGAGGTAAAAGCAAAGTTTCATTCAAGGGAGCTTTAAAAAAAAAACAACTGGTCATTGACATAATTTTCCTGTTTACTTAAACATACTGGCTTTCCCCCTGGTATAAAATAATCTGTTTTCTGTACAGAGATGTGCAGATCAGCTTAGACACAGGTGTGCCCTATGGACTGTGAAGCTAATTGGCTCCTGGATCCATCCCATTGAAGTGTTTCTGGCTGAGCTGGAGGATGAGAAGAAGGGTCAGAGTGCGTTTTGACATTACTAGGGACAATTGCTGTCAGCGTGTCTAGACAGACCTGATAAGGATATTAAAGGCTCACAAAGAGGTCCATTGTTGAGGGGTCAGGGAATGGGTCAAACATGTTTTTTTTTTTTTATATATTTGTCAGGTATACAAAGCTGTAGATAATAAGTTGTCTGGGGGCCAAAGGACATTTTTATTATTGAATAGAAGTGTGTGTGCGCGATCTGGTAAAATGTTAGTTGTGAATTTGTAAAACTACATTTAATAGAAATGTGGATAGAGAGCAGAGAAGTTGGCCTTTAAATGCTTCCAGCTGCAAGTTACTGCCTGGAGCATTCAATCTAACATGTAGGGTTGAGTGAGAGGTGCAGTATGGCACATCTCATAATTGTTGAGACTCAGCGTCTAGTATCTTTCCATACTCTTAGAGAGAATTCCTAGGTGTTAGAAGACAGACTTATTTCAGTATTACTTTAATATTATGTAGTTACTTATTTCATTGATGCACCAAGTAAAATACCTAAAATTTTGAAAGTAGATTAGTGTAAAGAAGATGTGATGAAACATTACTTAACATCCGTCTCTAGTAACGAATGTCTGCATGCTTCAGACGCTAATCAATACAACAAACCTTTAATATCAGACTTGCCCTCAAAGCTACAGCAAGTGATTTATCACTGTTCTTGCTCAGACTTTCATGGACCAGCAGGTCTGACTCTTATCTTTTCTGGGTCTGTTAGTAATCTTGTTTGGCAGCCGGGGGGAGGCGCAGTGTCAGTCTGTCCATCCATACAAGCGTAAATTTTCTCCATGTGCCTAGAACTCCAATAAAGGAAGCGACAGCATTGATAACTAGAGGGAAACTAGGGTGACGTTAAATGTTGACAGTCAGGTTACAATATAGGGGAAATACTGCTGTATTATAAAGCAGTCTCTCTATAAACTTCACAGTTAATGTTTACACTAGCTTCCTATTGCTGGCCAGATGATTCAAATGCTTCTCGACCCACGTTTTCCCAAAGAAACCAATCTACCTGAAATTTTACATGCTTCATTACGTTCCCTCGTTAGAATTTTTCTGGAATGTTTGGTAACGATCAGAAAAGGAGTTGTAAAGTTAAGGAGCTTTGAAAACTTTCCTAAGGTATTATGGCTCACATCTCTAAAATGGCTTGGCCTAAAAAGTCCAGGTAGAGTTTGGAGCTTCATAAGAGCTGTCAGAGTAGCACTTCCCTGCTGGGGGCCCTATATGCTAAGATGCTCACTCAAAAACCCTTATTAAAGAGTTTGGTTAAGACCCAAACAATATTGCTATCTTTATTTAAAAGAATCCAGACATTTTAATGTTGGGTTTTTTAAGTGTAGAAATAAACAAGGTATCCAGCCTGCTCCTTGCTGACATATAATCCTTCATTCACTTTACCTGGCCCAGTTTACACAGTTTTCTCAAGCACAGCTTTGCTCTTGAAAACTTGCAAGAAATATTCAAGGATTAAGATGATTAACCAGGCATTGTTGAAAATAGGATTTTATAATCTCAGTAATTTATCTTTAACTTTGTGTATATTTTTGCAAATTTTAGGGGCAAAGCTGTTTGAGTGGACTATGTAAATTAATGGTTTGTTTCCAGAGATATTAATGTTTGGGTTTTTTACAAAGTGTAGAACTTTTTGAAAGTAATATTGGTTTGAGTGTTAGAGACTGCATTGAAACACGCGTTTAGCCTTAATGCTTTAACTTTCTGTTTGTCTGAAAATAATTCCTTGTATACACACTATTCAGTCTGCGGATAAGGTTAATTTTTTTTTAAAGAGCAGGAAGCTAGGGGCATTCTGCAAATGGCCATGATTTTAAAAGCAATTAACAATTTTTAGCTTCCCACAAGAGGAACCATCTAAATGGGACTCATTTCAAGAATACTCTGACCACTCACCCTCTTGCCCATTTAAGGAATTTCAAGTCAGGCACACAGAATCGATATTCACTTGTGAAAGTCTGGGCTAGCAGTCTTATTCAAAGCATGTTTTAGACCTAGCCCAAAATGTGACAGCAGCGTGAGTGTGTAGAAAAACAGTTGTTTTAAAAAGTGCACACTTCATAAAATGGAAAAGTTTGCAACTATACTTGGGGAGCAAAAGAGGTGTTTTTTTTTTGTTTTTTTTTTTTAAGTACCCTACAGAATAAGGCCTGGAACCTCCACAAGGGTCTGCCCTCATTGCTCTGATTGCAGCGTCAGGAACTAAAACAGCAAAAGAGAGTAAAAGGTTTTGGAGAGTGAAACTGCTAAATATGTTCTTGTATAGTTATCCTTAAATGTGTAACCCGTCTGTTTGAGAGCAGGTTGGTGGTGTAAGAACAACAGCGTGGACTCCTGAAAACAATTAAAATAATAGCTCTTGGACTGTGAGTGAGTTGAAAGTTATTTTCTTGACATGTAACTCCTACTCTGACACTAATTGGAGTTAGCAGTATAAGATCTTGGCAAGAGTAGAATTGCACTCTTTAATTGATGCCCATCTGCAGAAAAGGACAGGAATAGATGTTTTTAACTGTGTATCAACTTTTGAAAATCTAAGGACCTAAAAAGTCAGTAATCTTTCCATGCAAAATACAGGATCAGCGATTAAAAACAGATGTGGTACAAAGTATCTCACTACTTGTAATTGTGTTCCAAAAGAAATACACTGGTCACCTCATTCTTGGGCTGGTGGAGGAGGAAGAAGGACCTAAGCCTAAAGTTCTGGGATGCTGATGACTTGTCTGTGTGTCCTTTTGTTATTTAAGAGCAATGGGTAACATTATCAAAAGTGCCTAAACCTTTGTCATTAGGGGAAAGATGTGTATTCTTAACTCTAGCTAACGAGATAAAGTCCCAGTACTGACAAGGCAGCTTGTAGACAGGTTTCAGAGTGGTAGCCGTGTTAGTCTGTATCAGCAAAAACGAGGAGTCCTTGTGGCACTTTAAGCTTATGCCCAAATCAATTTGTTAGTCTCTAAAGTGCCACAAGGACTCCTCATTGTTAAGGCAGCTTGTAGTTACCCTTCAACTCACGTGGGAACTCATGCAAACTACAAACTATCTTGTCTGCACTAGTTTTGTTCCTCGAGGTAGCTAACTTGAGTTACGAGCACTGACTTTTTCCAAATGAAGATGCCGCCTAAGTCCTACTGAAAGTCAGTTGGATTCTGAAGACCCTTAGCAGCTTCTGAAAATGCTCCCCAGTGTAATCTGTGGTAAGGCTCCTAAACCCAACGTACAGTATAGGTTTGGAGCTCGGCTTTTGAGCTTGCTTACGTAAATCTCTTCCTTTTTTCAGAGGCTTCAAATCTTGTGTGTGTTTCCCTCCCTACAGTTCTCAGGATGTTTGGGGTTTGAGGGCTCTGGAATTGATGGTTTCACTTCTGATGAGCCAGTCCCATTCTGGGCTAAACTGTTGAAGTCCGACGTACCATATGAGCAAGCACCTGACTGAAATCTTGCTGGTAAGACTGGAATGCATCAAAACAGAGGTGACAGCAGAAGAGCAAGAGAGAAAAGAGGCCAAACTAGTGTGTTTGGCAATTGACCATAGAGTAAACTAGATGAATGGAGATACTGCGTTATGAACAATTTCCACTAAAAAGGAGCTGGAAAACAGGCAAGACCTTATGCTGGGTTTGGAGAGAATTTTCAGTACAAGCTGTATTGAAACAATACTATTCTCTATTCTTTCTTCTTTCATTGAAGCATTCATCCTCCCTCTTCCCTAATTAACCTCAAAGAAGCCTCTGGCCAGGGGTCCAACTGGCAGTTGCAGCGTTTCCCCCAAAGGTTTAAAAGAAACTAGCCCGAGCACACTTTTATTTTCTATCCTTATGAATCCCCTTGGAAAACATCTCCTAACTTCAACTTGATAGTGTCTTAAACTACAAGAATGTAGGCTGAACATTATGCTACCAAATAAATGCGACTTCTGGGGTGCATGGTGATACCTTGCACTACCTGCATACTCCACCCTTTACTAAAATATTGGGTGAACTGGAAACCATACAGATTTCAGATGTGAGGATTCCTTCCAAACCCCCTCATCTCTTTTTGATTCACATAATGAATAGTGCAAGTGTTAATGCTCAATGCCCACTCCTCATGGCACCAAACTCAGGAAAGCGCCTCTGCTAGGGCATAATCAGTGACTACACAGGAACTGCTGGAATTGACACAGATAGAACAGCTTCAGAATAATGTACTGAATCCATGCTGGTGCTGCGACTTCTGCCTTCCTGGCCCTTGCTTTGGATGCCACTGAACACTCTGGAAATGGGCCGAGCTTCCAAAGGAATTTCACAGCTGCCTAGATCAAGAGAACACGACTCATTGATCTGCTTTAATAAAACCAAACACCACTCCAATGGAAAAGTTTACTAAACACCTGCTCTTTGAGGGAACACTCCCTCGAAGAGACAGGTTCAGTATCCCATGCTCCATTGAGGTACTGGAGAAAAGACACTAAGGCAAACTGGGACCCCTTTACCCGCACTGGCCACATATACGTTGGAAAGAAGAAACAAGTGGAGAGATGACCTACTGGCCTAGTGTCGAAGAAAAACCCATTTGTCCCTCCTAAACCGGAGAAGCTGCTCAAGGCATCTTTAGCCAGGTAATACTAAGACCCTGTAATGCTGTTGGGGTCAGCAAGGCCAGCAGTGACCCGCAGAGTAAGTGCAAATCACAAGGTAAAGAGAAGCTTGGGGGCAACTTGAACTTGCACACTCAGCTTCTCCAAGGTTTTCAACTAAGGATTAGAAAAAAGTAACTTGCTAGCTGGGGCTCGTTGCCTTCTCCTAGATGTGCACAATCATCTCTTGTGTACCTGACAAGCCTACTCTGAGGAACACTAAATTATCCATTTCCATCCCTGCCCCAGATTTCTAATGTCCTGGACGTTTTGCATAGAGCCACTTCTGTGTATCACTTTGGAAATAACTAAGACCAGACTAGAGCCCCGATTCTCTGCTGATTGTATTGAGACGATTTTAGTATCGACAGAGTTCCCAATGTATGTCTTCAGTCAGCACGGATCTCTCACTTAACCAATTGTATACACAGGAAGAAGCAAGCAATGACCTGCAAGAGGTGCAATAGATCCCTACAGCCCTTTGGAGTATTGGTTGGCACGAAGCCAGTGATCTTCAACTCTGTGAATGTCTATATGTGATAAAACTGTATTCTTTATTTGTATTACCATAGCACCTTGGAGCCCTAGTCATGGACCAGGATCCTGTGGTGCTAGGCGCTGTACACACACAGGACCCACAGGAGTTTACAATCCAACTCTAAGACAAGAGACGACAGATGGATACAGACACGCTGGGAGTACAAATAAAGAATGAGTGTGAGTGTTGCTTATGAGCAGTTGTTGCACTTCACCCTGTAGCTGTCCTGGCTATCTGGGTTTCCAACTTTCATAATACCCCGAGGTAAATGATCAAGGCTGTATTTCTAAGCCTTAATATTTAAAATCACCACAGTCAGTCCCTTTCTTCCTTTAGTAGTTCACTAAGCATGTGGAGGATGCAGTTACCCTGTGCACTTGCATACAAGTTTTAATACTGATATCTTAATACATGAATAAAGAATTCAATGAAGTGGTGCAACTTTGAAGAATCAGTTATTACTAGGATGTTGCAAAAAGTAGCCATAAATTATAGTGCAGTATTACTCTCTCCCAAACTATTAAAGCCCTCCATGTACTAAGCTGCTCTTGGGGGGCCTCATTGAGTTGCTCCCACAGGTTTAGTGTCTTTGTGCTTCAAACCAAGTAGTGTGGTACTCAAAAAAAATTCTCCCTGCCTCTGGGCATTTGGGAAGGTTAGTGTGTCTCTGGTGTCTGAATTTAGTTAGTCTGCTGTCTGGCTTCTGTTTGTCTGATTCAGATTGTCAAAGGACAGAAAGTTTTGACTACAGCAGAAAGTCTAGTCCTGCATTTGAATAAATAGATTAAATTCAACTGAATTTAATGTTTTATTTTAGAATATTTATTTCACCTTGCAGATGAGTAAGGGTCTCAAATATTAAATAAAAAAAAAAAAAAAAGCAAGCAGTCACTTTATTTTGCTGCACAGAGGGTATAAATCAGGGGTTCTCAAACTGGGGGTCAGGACCCCTCAGAGAGTTGCGAGGTTATTACATGAAGGGTCGTGAGCTGTCAGCCTCCACCCCAAACCCCACTTTGCCTCCAGCATTTATAATGGTGTTACACATTAAAAACACTTTTGTATCTATTTAAGGGGGGTTGCACTCAGAGGCTTTCTGTGTGAAAGGGGTCACCAGTACAAAAGTCTGAGAACCCCTGGTATAAATTCTGTAAAATTTTATGACTGCATACATGTTTGTATTCTGGGCCATTAATCTTGGCTAAAATTATAATCCAATTACTCTAAATTCAGAAGATGGGACTCTAGCCAGCTGTCCAGTTCAGCAACAATGCTGATTCTATGTGGGTTTGTGGAAATATAATTTCATTGATTTGCAGTAAACCTACAAATCCTACGGAAGTATGGAAAACACCCTTCTGCGCGCTCCTAAAACTAATTCCATAGCCAGCAGATGGAACTCCTTTTTTTTAAAAACGCATTTCAGTGCGTTGTCTTCTTTTTTGAATAGCACACTTTGTATGTGGAAAAACCAATTCATTTTTGTAGTGCCCAGATAAGCACAAAGCAACCACTTTTATTTGCTGAACTCCAATACTCCTCTCCCACACAACCCAAAATGCACAACTTTGATATGGTGAGAAGTGAACACCACAATGGTAGTCAGTGAAGTCACATTCTACCTTTGCATTTCAAAAACAGTTAAATAACCACCATGGTTAGAATGCTTTTGAACATGTTAATTTATGAGTAAAGGGATATTCACTGTAGCTTCTGGGGAACTCCAACTCTACCAGCCGCTCAGATTCCTGTTTAAAATATGTATACGTCCCACAACACAAACAACACTGTGTAGTTGTCTTAAGCAAACCTGTATAAAATTCAGTGCAACGAGCCAAAAGCTGTGCAAATAGTGATGTTTATGCTTTTTATAAACATGTCAAAAGGGATACATTTACAATGCACTAAATGATAAAATAAATGGACTTAATACTCACTTATCCTAATATTTTATTTAATCTATCAAACCAAAATATATTGAAACAGCAGGGCCCTCTGAAACAATACCTTTTAAAGCAAAAGGGTTATTAAAGTGTTAGTGCAATCAGGATATTGGTTTTTATGGGTTCTCTATTGTCCCAAACAATGTTGGGACAAACATGACAACATCCCTTCAGGCTACTCGGTATCCAGATGATGATCAGAGGAGGAGGATGGCTTTGTGTTTAAAACTCTGCTAGGTGTCCAGTGAATTGGATTCTACTTAGCATGCTAAGTGAATTGCTCAAGGTTGCGTATCACTGCATGAGTTTCCCAGTCTGTAAAATGGGGACCTTACTTCCCTTCCACGTGTCACAGGTGGGTTTGTGAGACTGAATTAACAGTTGGTAAAGCGCTGGGACCCTTGAGTGAAAGATGCTGTAGAAGTACAAGCAAAACATTACTTAAAGTGGTCCCATGGCCCAGGTCTGGATACATATAGAGGAGTCATATACCAAGAGGTTGGGCATACACCTTGTCTGTTTGCCTTGGAGTAACACAAATTGTTGTCATACCCACTGATTGAATGGGGGGGACTGTATGTAGCCCTTCATGCTTGTGGGAGGGGGACGGTGGAAATTTAATGCACACTAACACTTGTTGTATGTATATTGATTGGTTAGGCGCCTGTGGGATCCGTGTTTTACAGCTCTCGCTTAGTGGACTGGGGGAAAGATACATACCTGCAATCCTAAAGTAAATGACAATTGTTTCCTTCAAGTGTTGAATGTCAGTGTGTGGCTCAAGCATTTCCATGTGTCTTATGCGCCACGATTTTATTTTTAAATGCTCCTAAAGGGTATATTATCTGTTGTGCCGTCTAATCCTACTGCACAAAGTGACCAGTTTCCCACTTGTATTATTTAATTTAATCATCTGGGAAACTAGTTCCTGTCGCATTTAGCCACAATGCTCTTAAGTTTTCTGTTTGTCTTGCTCTGATGGCTCGGGACACTGCTTCCCAGTGCAGCAGGGTATATTTCCTAGCTAGCTATCTTCTGTCTCTTTAACTGAACATTCTCTACTTTAACACAGCATCATTTGAGCTAGTGATAAGCCTGCCACAGAACTGCCACTTTCACTTTTGATTAGGAAAAAATTCGATGCTGGATGTTTTTCCAGCTGAAATTCAGTTAGTGTCCAAATATTTAAAATAGTCAGAGGGGACTCTTTTAGCCAATATTTTTAAAAGAGGACGTGACTTATTGCAGTATTTGAATCAGAAATTAAAAGTTGCTGTTGCAAAATTAAGTACAAATATGCTGGATAGTACAGTATAGGTAAAGCCATCAAACGAAACTCCTTTTCCATTTTAGAGTTTAAGGCTGTATTTTTGATCCTGCCAAAGTGAAAGTAAAACCCACAAATATATTGAGTAATCTGTGCTGATGCTGCTTCAGTTTTCCATATGAGGAGTTTTGTAATTCCCTATAAAGATTAACAAAAAGGCAATCTGCCTGCTGCTACTTTTAGCTAGAGATGAGAGTTGCTGACCTTTTTACGTGCAGGCAAGCATGAAAACTTGCATATTCTTTCTTCCTATATAGGATGACCAGAAAGACTTAGACTTCTTCTGTGAATAGAATTATCTGTGGTGCTTTCCATGTATAACACAAACCACTTGAAAGAAGCAAGATGTCATTACATATTCTTTAAAATAATATAGCTAAGAAAAATGGCACAGACATGACGTTTATTTTTTGATGTGAGGCACCGTCTGCAACCTTTCCAGGTTTAACTAAGGAATTTAACTTTCTGTATGAGGAAAGGTCCCATCCGTGGATTTTTAATATTGTTTATGGAAAGATAATCTTTTCTCACGGTCCCTTGAGCCCAGTTATGATTGCTTTCCCCCTGCCCAGCTCACTGCTGTGGAGAGAGCCTCTCCCCAGGGCAGGTGCAAGGCTTGCTCGGGAATGCTGTGTCACTTCTAAAAACGGCCAGCAGAGGAGGACTAGAAATGTCCTTTCTTTTGTCTCACTTTAACTTGGGAGGAGAACCACCCTGAGGTTTCCAGTCCCCATCTGTCCAGAGGCAAGGAAGCCAGTCTGAGCTCTCTCCTGCAGGATAGCATAAAGCACACTTGAAGGCTGTGCCCAGCAATAGACTTTCCAGCATAAATGTCTGATATCTTGATCTTTACTTTTTTTCCTGTTCTTAGGAGCTGGAGAAGCTGGGCTTGGGAGATGGTGTGGATCTGTATGTATATGAAATCCCAGTTGAATACCAAACAGTACAAAGACTAATTCCCGCATTGTGGAAAAAACACAGTCCGCAAGTGAGTAAAATGCAAAGCAAGATGGAACAGATGATAGTAAACTGATGGATCCTTACGACCATGGGCTGATGTTCCTAATGCAAAGTCAGACTTCTGATGTATGATTAAAATGTTGATGATTTGACAGATCTTTCCTTTTGACAGAAACTTGTGAATTTGGACAATTATACAGCTTAAAATAACTAGAGCCCTGGTTAGTAGTGTCAGTTCCCGAATCCCTGCACCATTGAGGTCTACATGGCCTCCTCGAGGGTGGCCCGCTTTGGTCGCAAGCCGTCACTGTTCTCAGGGCGGAATCCTGCAATCTGCTCCTGGGCTGCAGATCCTTGCAATTCATTAATCACCTCCACAGATCTGACTTCAGCTCGTCACTTGCAGTTCCAGTCTCCAGGGCAATGACAAAGCTATCCAGTGATTAGCCAGCTTTCATAAAGCCAAGTACTGTTTGTTCAGAACGAAATCATTTTGGAGAAAACACATCTGAAAAACAAACCAGTCATATGCATGCCTGCCCTACCAGGTGATCACCCATCTTTCACATGGAAGGCCTAGTATCAGAGGGGTAGCCGTGTTAGTCTGGATCTGTAAAAAGCAACAGAGTCCTGTGGCACATTTAAGACTAACAGATGTATTGGAGCATAAGCTTTCGTGGGTGAATGCCCACTTCGTCGGATGCATGTAATGGAAATTTCCAGGGGCAGGTATAAATATGCTGGCAAGAATCAGTCTGGAGATAACAAGGTTAGTTCAATCAGGGAGGGTGAGGTCCTCTGCTAGCAGCTGAAGTGTGAACACCAAGGGAGGAGAAACTGCGTCTGTAGTTGGATAGCCATTCACAGTCTTTGTTTAATCCTGATCTGATGGTGTCAAATTTGCAAATGAACTGAAGCTCAGCAGTTTCTCTTTGGAGTGTGGTCCTGAAGTTTTTTTTGCTGTAAGATGGCTACCTTTACATCTGCTATTGTGTGGCCAGGGAGGTTGAAGTGTTCTCCTACAGGTTTTTGTATATTGCCATTCCTGATATCTGACTTGTGTCCATTTATCCTTTTACGTAGTGACTGTCCAGTTTGGCCAATGTACATAGCAGAGGGGCATTGCTTGCACATGATGGTATATATAACATTGGTGGACGTGCAGGTGAATGAACCGGTGATGATGTAGCTGATCTGGTTAGGTCCTGTGATGGTGGTGTTGCTGTAGATAACACCATCACAGGACCCTAACCAGATCAGCTACAACATCAGATCAGGATTAAACAAAGACTGTGAATGGCTAGCCAACTAGCCACAGGACTCTGTTGCTTTTTATGGAAGGCCTAGTAGATTCTAAAATACTGCAGGTCCTCCCGCAGGACCTGATTCTGTTGGACATACCTTCATGCCCGTCAGTTCACAAGTAGTGTCTGTGGCCCTCTGCCCAGGCCATAGCTGACATCCTGCACAGCTCCAAATCCTTTCTATGTTAGGCCCTTGAACCAACTCAAAGCAGTCGGAGTGCTATTTCTCAGGGGATGAAATGCCACAAGTGTTGCCACCTGCTCTGTTTCAGCATTGGGGAATTTTTATTAATTACACCCCAGTACTTTGGTTGCTTTAGGAAACCTCCTACGGTATATCTTACCCGTTTAGCCAGGAATGCCATCACTAGGCAGCCCGTAAAGATACATAGAACATTTATAAAGTCAATAAAGAGGCCTTTGGATAGTCCATGGTTTCCAAAGCATTGCTTTTGTTTGAAGAATTCTACACCTCAAAATAGAGAGCCCCGTCCATCAGATGTGCTTGCTGGGCAGGCATTGAAAAGGGCTGGCTAGGGCTAGGCACCTCAGGACTAATCTGTGCCATCTTGGCTCTTCCAGTAGCAAGCTTCTCCTGAGCAGATTCTGCCATTCATGCCAACCTTCCTTTTGCCTGGTGTGAAATAAAACTTTCACTAGGAGCTGGACAGACACAAGTGGAATCGTTTCACATTGGATCCAAGACTTCATTGGCTTATGACCTACGGTAGAATCTCAGAGTTACAAACACCTCGTGAACGGAGGTTGTCATAACTCCGAACACGACATTATGGTTCTTTCAAAAGTTGACATCTGAACATTGACTTAATCCCACTTTTTCTTCTGCACAGTAAAGTTTCAAATGCTGCTTTTAACCATTTTAATTTAAATGAAGCAAGCACAGAAACAGTTTCCTTTCTTTGTCAATTTTTTTTTTAATTTTTGTAAGTAGTAGTTTACAGTTAGCACAATACAATATTTGGTGGGGGTTTTAGGGCGGGGGGGGGGGGGTGTCTGCTGCTGCCTGATTACGTACTTCCGGTTTTAAACGAAGTGTGTGGTTGACTGGTCAGTTCGCAACTCTGGTATTTGCAACTCTGAGGTTCTACTGGAACTCTCTAGTTTTTTAATGTGGCCCCATCAGCATAGCATTAGAATGCCCCCAGGGTTACTGTCTTCCCTCCCACCACCCTAATTTTAGCTAGCTCTAATTTATTTTGTTTTTTTCTTTGCAGTTGGTGGTTCATGTGGGTGTATCAGGTATGGCTACAACCGTAACATTGGAAAAATGTGGGCATAACGTAGGATACAAAGGCTTAGACAACTGCCGTTTCTGTCCAGGCTCTCAGTGTTGTGTAGAAGGTGGCCCAGAATGCATCGATTCGATTATTGACATGGATGCAGTTTGCAGGAGAGTCTCAACGCTGGGACTTGATGTCACGGTTACTATATCCAAGGATGCTGGCAGGTATGGGATCATAGTGATCAGTGGTGTATGTTCCGTTTGTGCTAAACTAATGGGGATGACAGAGTTCCTGGGCCTCTCACTTCTGATGGGGTCAGCATTTCCATCCCTTCACACAGGGAGTGGGGGCAGGGAAAGAACTCCTAATTTGTCTTTTTAAAATGAATTTAATTTCATCTGGGTCCATAAAGAGAAAATGTCATACTCCTAGGCCTGTGGTTATTGCATGGTGTCACTAGAAGATAGAGGTAAGATTGTTCAGATGCCCTAACTGTATTTCCATTTCTGCATTTTAAGTTTTAACCTTAACTGTGAATTTCCTAGGTGTATAATTGGAACATCACTGTAATGTAATTTGGGGTAAAATACTGGTATGTGCTCTCAACCGTAACTCCATTTTAACAGTTTTTGTCTGAAGCATCGGAACTGGACTCGTTTTCTATTGTCGCGTTAATGAAAAAGAAACTAACAAGAATGTTTATCTGGAAGTCTTGCAACAGTTGTTGCTGTCACTAGGTTTATGCCAGAAAATTATCCACCATTCACAAACCACACACAGCCCCTGGGCTGGAACTGAGACGCATTAAAATGTTGTAGTAGCCAGATATGTTGCATGCAACCAAAGGCTCTTATCACCACTGTTTTTTTTGTGTCTGTGGGATGTGTTGGGGCACTTACCTTGTGTTTCCTGGAAGTCCACTTAGATAATTATCACAATGTTCTTATTGTGGGAGTAGAGTTTCTGAAACTGGGTTAAACCAAAAAATGCAATCTGGCTGCAGCAGCAACAGCTATCATGTGGTTTTGCTTTACTGTTAAACGTTGTCATGACTTTTTCCCAGAATAGCAAAAATAACTCCTTCATTTTAACAAAATATATTCAGAGAACTTCTGAAATACTTGTTTGAAGTGACTTTTGAAATATCTGCAGCTGTATCTTTATCTGCATTTTGATATTCTCCACTTCAGCTTTCCTTACAGAAGGCAAAGCTATAAACTCTTCAATGTTTGCATGCTTCCTCTCCCCTCCCCCCCCCCCAAACCCCCCGTTTAAGTGTTCCAAAGGTAGGGATGGTCTGGAGTGTAGGGCCCTAGCCTGGAATTTGTGGGATCTGAGTTCAGTACCCTCTTCTGCCACAGGCTTCCCATGTGACCTTAGGCAAGTCCCTTAGTCTGTCTGTACCACGGTTCCCCATCTGAACGATGGGGATAATAGCCCTGCCGCCCAGGGGTGTCGACAAGATAAATACACTAGACTAAAGCGCTTGTGGGCACTTTTTGTCTTCCTTAATTAGAAACATGCTAATTTTTCTCATGTCTGTCAGCTATCTAAAATAGAACTCTGAGACCACAGAAATGCTTAGGAACAGATTGTCTGCAGAGCAGAGGAATGCTTTAACCCTTTCTATGAAATTATTACTTAGATCTAAAGTGTTACACTGAAGGTTAGCAATCAACTATGCCTCTGGGGCCTCCCTTATTTCCATGTGTGTGTCTTTCTCAGTTGGTACCATTCTAACCCACTCTGCAGAGCTGTAAGTAACTACACATGGTGTAGGACAGCGGAGAATTGGGTCTTTTGTATTTGTGACATCCTGCTATCCTAATAAAGGCCATCTCCTTAATATTCTTTAGGTAAAGCAGCTACCAAAGTGATGTTTTTGCTGTCTGGGGAGAAGTTGTTTGGTGCTTTAGAACAGCTGGCATGGGAATGATATGAGAGGCTCTGAAACCTGTTTCTCTGCTGCAGAGACAATAACTGAAGCCAATACAGGATTAATTTAACCATTCTTTTCTGTAACAGTTTTCCAATTCTAATTGGCAGAAGCCATTGGTGCTGGGCTTCCCACGCTCAATTTTATTCATATCAGTTTGCTCACAGTACTTGTTGCGTATCACTAAATAAACTTTTTTTAATTACAGATATCTCTGTGATTTCACTTACTATACTTCCTTATACCAGAGCCATGGCAGGTCTGCATTTGTTCATGTGCCTCCACTGGGAAAACCATATACTGCAGAACAGCTGGGCCGGGCACTACAGGCTATCATAGAAGAAATGCTTGATGTTTTGAAGCATTCTGAAGGCAAAATCAATTGTCGCCATGAACACTGAAGCTGGGCAAAACTCCTACCACTATTGCACTTCCAAAATATTCCCCACTACTAAGTACTGGGGAAGCAGCCTGTCTGAAATGTACAGAAAAAGAATCAGAGACTTCAGAATGAAAGTTAATTCCACTTCCAGCAATTCTGTGACATTCTTTTCTTCCTGTGTGAATTTCATCTTAAACAAGAAAGGATTTCAAGTCTGTCTTTTAAACCACCTGCAACTACTTATTTCCTGAAGTGGCTGAAAAATGTGTGCTGTGTTTCCTACAGAGGATATCTGTAAATCAAGTGACAGCTATTGAGCAGTCTAATACAGTGCAGATGGAAAGGTTTACACCTGGAATCAGAGTTCGTGTGCAGGGAATTGATAATACCATCTTCTGATTAAAGTCCTTAGTTTAAAAGATTTGCTGATTTTAAAAAAAATTAATAGGTTTTAATGTAAAATTATAGCTATAAGCAGTTGGCATAGAAGACTGTGGGCTTATTTGGGTTTTAAACAGTTCTTGTTTGGGATGGGGAGTCATTTATAATTGTTTTAGAGGGGCACTGAATCTTTTTTGCCAGTCCTAAAATACCCGTGCATTAGTGTGGACTCCTGTTAAGACTTTAATAGTGCTGCAAACAGAAGGGGTACATGGTTTTGATTTCTCATGTTGGGGAGTACTTGAGACACCCAACCTGCACCAAATATTTCTGAAAAATGATTTTTATTGTGCTCTTAATACCACCTTCCTTGCTCAGATTAACCATATACCTCCTTTACGAAACACATTGTTTCATATGTGTATAAAATAAAACTTATAGCGGTTGGAAAAGCTTTGCTAGTGACCACTGTTTCCACAGGGGTCTCTTTTCCCAGAACCTCAATGCTAGAGCTTACCCTGCCCCTGTACCATAAAAACAACTTGGTACTCTCCTCCTTCTCCTTCTCCTACTACTAAATGTTTGTTCTGTTTCGGGATTGGAGGAAGAATAACATCTAGGGACTTGTCCGCACAGTGCGGCAAAGCGCTCTAGCGGCTTGTGCTCCAGCTGTCCCTTGAAGACCCTGCTGGTACGCTCTAACAGGTTCCTAGTGCGCGTTGACAGAATCCTGCTTCAACACTGAATTCATACGCAACACGTTAAAGTGCTTTACAAATCACACCCCTCTAGAGTGCGTTAGCGTGGCATGTAGACAAGCCCTGAATTAAATATTAAGTTACAGAGTCTTGGCTTATTATAGACATAAATACGCCAAAATGTGAGTGAAAGGCAACCCCGCCCCACAGCTAGCAGGCATTCAGCCTCACCCAGTGCCACCCCTGCTGCAGACCCAGAGTTGCAATGATCTTGTTCACTCTGTGCTGAGCTCTGTGTTGGTGCTTCTCTTGGGGCACCGGGAAGGAATGACCAGAAGGTACCACGGCTTCCATTATTATCTGTATTGTCTCCGAGGCCCCCGTGTGGCTCCACTGGGCTAGGTGCTGTACACATCCACACACTGGTTCCTGCTGCAAAGAGAGTCCTGCAGCTCTGATTTCCAGTCCCGTGCCTCCGTTCCCAGCGAAAGTAACAGAGCTCCTCTAGTGGCCTACAGCCAGGAGAAAAGCAGTCTGATTCTCCACTGCCTTGCCTTTCTGGCCATTATCGACACCAGTGCAAACCAATTCTGATCCATCTACACTAGGAAAATCAGGACCCAGGGTTCTCTGCTGGGGTCACTCACCCCAGTGGTAGCAAACATGCACTTTTCTGACTGGTCTGTTCTAGTCTCAAAACCAATTGTAGGGGGCATGAGGCATCAGGGGCAAGTACATGCCCCCATTCTAGCTGCAGCCTCTTGGGCAGCAAAACTTTCCGCAGGAGCGTTGTTGTGGGCCTGGTCCCATTCTATAAGTTTTTAAGAAATACATGATGAGAAGGGCTAAACTGAGACTTGTATTTTAAAACTTCACTCAAAAGGGGCATTACTGGGTGGCCTCCACGTGCCCTCTGTTTGGTGAGATGATCTCATTCGTAACATTGAGGCTAGGTCTGAAGTGCTGCTGGCTCTGCAGACTTTCCAAATGCAGCCCTTGGAAAGATGGGTCTAGTGTTCTAGCCAAGATTCAAAAAGGTCTTTGAACTAGTAGTATGTGACCTTGACTCTAAATTGTGATGTAAGTGAAAGGTGCATAATGCCACAACAAAAGTAACGCTTAAATTGGTACTAGCTAGCATGTCTTTTTAGGGAGCCATTTAAATAAGAACTTGTGACTAGTTCTAATACTTTTACTAAAATAGATATTAAACTACGTTTTGAAACCTGTTAGAAATATCTTTAACTGTTTTAAGTTCTCTAATTATGAATGATTCTACTATAGTATCTCTCAATGAGAGCTGCCACTTTACTACTACTTCCCACCAGGAAGTCTAGTGACAAAGAAAATACATTTGAATGCATGAGAGAGGTTGGAGACTTCTGCAGTTTTGTTAAGGCAACTCTTTTGCTTGGGAAGCTAGTGCATGGAGATGTTCAGGTATACTTTTGGGTTACTTAAGATTGATTTTCTGTGGAAATATCTCCGTTTTCTTCACAGCTTTTCTGATTGATAGAACTTGCTTTAAAAGTCAATGTACGGTCTCTCCTGTGCATTAAATGCAGAGTAGCACTTCTTTGTCAGGCTTTCAGCAGGCAGGTCAGATCACAATTTCCTGTTTAGTAATTTATTATATTTAATATTTTGTTTAAATATTGGTGATTTTACTCATTTTTGCGAATAGCGGAGGTAATGATCTTGTAGCTTTCCCTTTCATTGGTAAGCAGTTCTGATCATCAAAATGCATCTTAACTGCTGAACCTCTTCAAAAGAGAGAATTATATATATAGATATATTCCATTAAATATAGCAGCTGACTTTTACATAATTTCTGAAACCATTTAATTTCCACTTTAAAAAGATTCCTGGCTATGAACAAAATGGAAGCAGAGCTCCACGGCTGAGTGAGATAGAATGACCATAGAGTTGAAATTCCATGGGATGGTCTCATAAAGGGCTGCAGATACACTACAAGGAACATATGGTTGTTGATGGCCCCAGAAAGTCACAGGTGAGGCTGCCCCTAAACAGAGAAGCTAAAGCTCAGCTTGTCTGCAGAACTTTTATTGGTTCATCTTGGCAGGTATCTGCTTGTGTGGGCCACCTGTCTGCTGAACATTCCTCCTAATTCAGTAAGGGAAGACTAGCAGCTCTGATCCTCTGGATCGTTGGCCAGTTTTACATCTCATTTTGGTCAACGTTTCCAGTTCTAAATTGGACACTCTGTCAACATCTTCCTGTTGAATGTTCAGTTGTAACTTTGAGTGCAGATAGTCCTTAAGGAGTTTGCAGATGGTCAGCCTCAGAGCCCCCTACTAGTGTTGATGCTGCACCATGCTCAGTGGAATCCACTCGAGCTTAGGAATGGATTATACTGTATAGAACTGTAGAAGGAGGAGCGTACAGTTCTGTGAACGGAGAAAGTAGGAGGGAAGTGTCGTCTTCATTCAGGATTCGTCTGCTCAGTCAGGAGTCTCCCCAGCCAGGCACCCTTTCAGAAGTGCATTTTGGGTCCCTTCCCACAATCCTCCTTTGAGGGAAAAACTTCACTGATTTCTGAGAGTGGGAGCGTGGGATGCGAGCTCTGAATGCCAGTGTCAAAGTTCTTATTTCTACTAATATGCTTCACTTTGTTGTGAGCAGTGTTTTTAATTGTTTGCATTTCCTCAGTCTGCTTTTGTAAAGCTTCATGAGATCGGTTTTATTTGCTAGAAAATATAATTTATTTTATCATCTTTTGTTTTGAGAAGAAGTAGTTGGAGATCGCCTCTTTAAAGAGCTGGTGTCTCGTTTTATTAGTGAACTTTTGTATAGTGATTTTTTTTAATTGTGACATTAAACTCATTTTATTTAAATCTGACCTAAATTAAATATTTTTGCTGATTTTTTTTTTTTTTAATTTAAACTCATTAACTCATGTGTTCTCTATTATAGACCTATTTTGTTTGGAATTACACCATAAAAATGGTCAAAAACTTTAGTTACTGTCTTGTGTAATATTTGCTGCCTGCTTCATCCTCAGTTCATTAATAAATAGAACTTTGCCTGGGAGACTCATTGCCAGCTACAGAATTTTTCAAACTAGCAAGTAAATGTGGAAACCCAAAAAATGAGTTAGTTAAAATTATGATACCTATAACTAGTACACCTTGTAAAATGTGAAATTCTAGTCACAGTCATTGCAGCACTGTCTGTATTAGGGTGACCAGACAGCAAATGTGAAAAATCGGGATGAGGGTGGGGGGTAATAGGAGCCTATATAAGAAAAAAGACCCAAAAATCGGGACTGTCCCTATAAAATCAGGACATCTGGTCACCCTAGACTGTATTAACACTTTGCTGAGAAACTGGGTGAGAGAGCTTGGTGGATTTTGTTTTAATGAGGGATCAGGTTTGTAGAATGGGAGAGAGAACTAGGGAGGTTTTGTTATGTTGGTCAAGGTGTCTTTATGTCCTCACAGTTTGGGGGAGGTAAGGAGTAAGGAGTTGGTGACACTTATGGATGAGACTCAGTTGTTTCAGTTAATAAAAACTATGGAGGATTTTTGAGAAACTCCAGATGCGCTCAAACTCCTTCAGGGATTGGTGACCATAGTGGCAGGAGAAATTAAGCTTGAATAAAAACGTGGTAATATCCATTATGAATCAGGGAAGAGAAGTACTGACTGACTCTGAACTTGAAGGCTTCTCTGAAAATAAGGACTTGGGAGCCATGGTGGGTGTACTAGTGAAGACCTGCCCAAGGCTCAGCAGCCATTTGTGCTTGAGTGCATTTGAATAAAGGACAGTGAAATACGGGGAAGAAAATATATATCCATGGTTCACGTTTATGTGGAGTATTGTCCAGCATTGGCTTCCTCCTCTGGAAAGATTGAAAAAGGTAATGAAGATGGTTAGAGGTATTGAGCAGGGTTGTGACGTGAGACTGCAAAGACTGGAATTATTTAGCCTGGAAAGAACAATTTTACAAGGAGGGGACTTAATTGAGGGTGTTCAAAATTATAAGACTTAGTGAAATTAAAGGGAGCACATTTAGAATGAAAAAAAATTAATACCACTTTATGCAGCTCAGTGTTTGCAATTCATTGCTGCTGGTAGGCCTGGCTCTGTGGCCAGTATCACTGGTACCATGTAAACTAAGAATCATAACCTTTAAACTGACTGCTTGCCGGCGTCGAGAAGGGATTTGTCCCCATGCAGCCTTGCATGACAGTGTGTGGAGGGTTGTCACTCTTCCTCTGAAGCATTGGTATTGGCTGCTGCCAGGGTCTGATATATGACCACTTCTCTGTATCTACTTAGGATTTGTACTGTAAGTGCTTGGCTTATAATAAGTCAAGTAGAGAACTATAAATTGTCCCAAATGTAGCATGTAGACTTCAGTGATGTGGTGGTGGTTTTTTTGGTCTGCCCGATCTTCCGCACAGTGTTACCTCTTTGTGCCTCACTCAGCTGGCAAACAGTACCCCGGACACTGTCACACAGTGAATCCCTGGTACAGCTGGGATAAGAACCCAGGAGCTTCCAGGCCTGGGTTCCAGCTGAGAGCACAGCCTCCCAGTATTTTTTTAAATGAAAAGTTAAAAAATAAACTAATCTCCTAAATGTGATAAAACACCAATAATCCTCATATTATCTGAATGTGTAATTCAGTGAAACGTTACATGCATGCATATATATATAATATAAATATGAACTGTATAAAGGAATCGCAGTGCAAAGGCCTGGCTGGACCCCAAGTGGGGAAAGGTTAGGTGGAAAAGAGCGATTAATCTGGCAGGTGACAGCCTTGTTTAAAAGAGGAACCATCACATGAAATAAACTCCCAACCTGACTGTATTCTGTCACCGCCTGCCCAACGGTGACCTGTGAATTGGTTTTAAATTGTAGCATAAGTATTTTTAATCTTTCTAACCATGCATTTTTGTGATACAGCATTGAGCTCCCTTAAGAGTTAGTTGTGTTAAAAACCAACAGAGCAACATAAGGGAGAGTAACAGGCACGTTTGTGTATATTCATATATGGAGTTCAGTTTTAGGAATCATTCTGCAACAAGGATGTTGTAGCTGAATTCACAATAGCTCTAAATCCATTTGTGTTTCTCGAATGGGCTTCCATAGAGCAGCTTCCCTCCAAGCGCCTTAGACCGTTTCACTTCTGGTTTGTAGAAAGCCTGTTTACAGTAAAATACGGGGGGGGGAGCAGTTTGTTAGGGCTTCATTCAATTTAGCTTATTCTAGGTTTTGTTATATTTTCAAAACTTTATTGAAAAGCTTGCATAAAATGCCCCTAATTGCTCATTTTTATATATTGTAGAGTGTTGCATTGCATTTACCAGAAATCCTACCTAATATTTTGCAGTGAAGAAATGTCCTTTTTCCTTTCAAAACTAGTATTTGCAGCTTGACATAATAAATGTCTCATCAGTGTAAAAATAAACAGCAGTTTCACTGAATCTCCACAGCAGAAACAAAGCTATATTCAAAAAAATTAAACCGACAGGATACTCTTGGGCTGTATTGTTAATTCCTCACCCTATTGAAACATGGAGACTACTTCTATTTAAAGAAATATTTTAAAACAAAATGAAAGGCAAGGTGTCTTGCTGTAGACAAGAATTAAATATGGGAAATGAAATTATACACTGCCCTGAAGTTAAACCCTGGGCTGTTTAAATACAGGCTCAGGTCTTGTATTGCACCCGCTTATTGAAATGCCTGTGTTAACTTTGATTAAACAGGGAGTGCCTTTTCTTGGGCTTTGCTCCCTGGGAATGCAGCCTGTTGGTGCATGGGGATAGATGAGCCATTTGCACGCAGGTGCGGAGGGAAGAGGCAAGATTGGACTCCTGTAACTGGGAGAAACCAGTGACCACCTGTCAGTGTCCCCTTTATCTGAGGGGACGTTCTATAGAAGCTCTGCATTGACCTGAGCTCCTAAGACCTTCCCAGAACACATCCAGGCCTAGTAAGGGAGAGCAGAATACGTGCTACTAAGTGCACTTGCGCGCACACAGCATTCTTACTGTTCACTGGGCTTCAGCAGACTGGCTGAATTATTGGTAGTATTTCTTCAGATCATGTTCTCTTGTCCGGACGTCTCTTGTTTATGCATTTGCAGCATCACTCAGCCTTTCAAGATGGGCACTTTTGAACCTCCTCTGTTAATTGTGATCAGATAAACATTCTCCTCCTCCTCCTCCTCTCCCCCCCCCCCCCACAAGTCTCTCAGGTGTGCTTATCAGGACTATTGGCGCTACAGTTATACATTTGTTGAGGCTTCTGTTTTTCTCAGTACTTTCTTGCAGTGCCTTGTAAAACCAAACAATCCAGTGTCACAAAAGGGCTGTGTTGTAATGACCAAACAGTACCATACTTTCAGCTTGCCATTGCTAGACTGAACTCTGTAACTGGAAATTTAAAACTGATATGTCAAAAGTAAATAAAATGAGTTAATTCTTTGCCGTGTCGTGTTCTTTAACAAACCCTTCAGGAGCTTTCTCTGAGATGCCCTCTTGTATGGTTGGAATCACTTTGTTTTTAAACTTCCATTGCATAGCTTAGATTTTTTGTGCAATGTTACAGGGAAGAGTGGTTGGAAGTATTATTCTGTTGTATGTGTGTACAGCAGTATCTGTGCACCCCATTGTTCTAGGCACTATGTAATGTAGGACTTTTCAGAAAACTTACATTGGTCTACAAGGGAGTGATATCGGACACAAAGCTGGGGGTCTGTAGAACATGGTTCTGGCATGTGACGTAGCAAAAATTGTGTACTTTTGTTTACAGCTTTCTAAACATTAAAATGTCTCCTGTGGCCCCTTGCCAGCATGGTGTCCTTCCCCTTTGGGGGGAGGGGTGTGATGGAGATTCTTGCACAGATTTGGCAGCTGGATCAATTTGGTAAGAATAGCAAGCATGAAATCTTAGCAGACAAAATCTAGTCACACAGTTCTCTGAGCCCGAGCCTTGCAACGCGTTGCTCTGTGACTAATGATCCCGGGAAGCATTAGGCAGAGGTTCTAGTTATTACATCCAGTTATGCAACTGATGTGATGTATTGATTCAATTAGGAGAATTGTTGTTTACAATGCAATGGCTTGATGGACCTTTTTGGCAGCTGACCAAGGTTTTTGGAGCTCCCTTCCTCAAGTTTGGAATGTCCACAAATCTCTCATCTTTGGACCAAAATGCAAGATTAATCTCTCTGCCTCAGTTTTCCTAGGATAACGTTTTAAACAAACACACCCTGGCCCCTCTATTAGCTATCTCGACCAATACACCTAAGCTCCACTGAGCACCTGTTAGTTCCCATCTTCCTGTAAATCTCTCATGGTGAGTGCAGTATACATACCTAGATAACGTTCTGCACGTCAAAGAATGCCACTGAATGTAATATTAGACACCCTGTCTAGCATATCTAGACAGATATTTATAGAGAAGATACATAAAGGCCAGCCATGTCCCCTGTCTGCCAGGGTTCAAAGAGCTTCACAAAATGAATTCAGGAGCATTAATGTGGCAGGAAACTGGGGAAAAAAGGATTTGTGTCAATGTCACCTTTTTAACTCCTGTCTGAAATTTAAAGTGTGGGACCATCCCAAAATAATGTGGTTGTGTGAAACTTCTAAGGAGACACACCTCCAGCTCATCCCATCAACCCCAGACCTTTGCTTAAGCTGACTATAAGAGTATACTGCAAAGCATGCATTAAAGAAACGGGCACGACTAAAAACTAGACACAGTGAATTTAAATATGGCTCTTACTTTGGGCTGCAACTTCTTCACAATGAGTTTACCGAAATCTGAGAAGCTGCCATAGTGGGTGGCTTGGTGGTTGGTTTGCTATAATTGTTGGTCAGGTTTTTTCAGAATACTTGATCTGACAGACTAATCCTGGAGTAACACCTCCGTGGAGGCTGAATAGCCTGTTAGAAGAGCTACGGTTTTGCAGATGCTCATAAAACAATTGGTTAGATGCCTACCTCCAATTGACCATGGACTCCAACTGCCTCTTGTGCCTTTGAAAATAAACTGCTAACGCTGGAAACTTTGAGGACTCCAGATGATCAAATGGGCAGATCCTACTTTAAGCCTTGCCTGCCCTGAGCTCTCTTCTTGACTCTGACTAAAGCCACACCAGCTGTGGGAGCATTATTGTAGACAGGTCACCAACCTTCTTACCTCTGTGGCCTGATCTCAGCAGTGTTAGACAACATGGCAGTCAGCGCACTACAGCTGATCCATGTAGGGTGACCAGACAGCAAGTGTGAAAAATCCGGACGGGCTGGAGGGTAATAGGAGCCTGTATAAGAAAAAGACCCCAAAATTGGGACAGTCCCTATAAAATCGGGACATCTGGTCACCCTCCATCCATGGGCGTGCTACCACCATTGCAGCCGCATGTGGAGCTGCCCCAGCAGCAGCGGAACGGTGGAGGCTTTATGTGGGGAGCGGTGAATCTGTAGACCGAGCCGGACAGTGTTGATAGCTTGTATGTTGCGGTAAAGTCACTAGATGGTGCTAACGAACAGCTAATCCAGGGCTGCGGGTCAGGCGCAGGTGCTGGAACCTCCCCACTGTCAGTGCCAGTTTTGAAGTCGCACTAACTGAAAAGCTGTCTATGCACAAGATCTCAGCTCTCCGTGTTTTCAAACAAGCTAATACTGCCTACGTCCCGCCTGTGGTCCATCTAAGCAGGTTCCGCTGACCTGACAGGAGAACAGGGTGGGTCACTCATCAGACTGAACCATCGACTATGTGAAAATATCTCTGTTGCAGGAACCCATGGCAGCAGTGCCTTTTTCTTCTGGTAACGCGGCACAGGCATGGGGAGGAATGCAAGGGCTACCACGTGTTGTCTGGAAAGTGACCTGCTTTCAGCCTGAAGAACATCATAAGCTGGAAAAATCTCTAGCTATTACTAAGATCCCTGTGACGGATGCTGACCACCTTTTGTCCAGCACTTTGGGATCTGAAGAGAAGAGCCGGGTGGTGGCGGTGAATAGGCATAGTCAGTGCAGATCTGTTGCCAGAAGAAACTAGAAGCAATTGGCAACATCACTTCTGTCCCTGCACAGGCAAACCCTAGTGCTGGTCAGGGTTACTAGGTCAGCCCCATGGGGAGTCTGCTAGGACTTCCATGTGCATGCCCAAGGCCCCAGAGGTAGAGGAGCTGTGGTTACAGCAGAGGTAAGAAGCTGAGATTTGTAGGTTCTCTCCCTAGCTCTCCGGCCCTGGACAGGTCGGTCTCTCCCTGCCACTGTGGCTTCTCTGTAACAGGGGAAGCAGATTTAACTAGCTCTGAAGAGCGTTGCAACAGTCCATTCTGGTAACATACAAAAGTCAGTAGGAGAACACTTCAATCTCTCTGGACATTCTAGAACAGATTTAAAAGTAGCTATACGTGAACAAAAAAACTTCAGAAACAGACTTCAAAGAGAAACAGCAGAACTAAAATTCATTTGCAAATTTAACACCATTAATGTGGGCTTGAATAAGGAGTGGGAGTGGCTGGCTCATTACAAAAACAGCTTTGCCTCTCCTGGAATTGACACCGCCTCATCTATTATTGGGAGTGGACTACATCCATCCTGATCAAATTGGCCCTGTCAACACTGGTTCTCCACTTGTGAGGTAACTCTCTTCTCTTCATGTGTCAGTATATAATGCCTGCATCTGTAACTTTCACTCCATGCATCTGAAGAAGTGGGTTTTTTACCCACAAAAGCTTATGCCCAAATAAATCTGTTAGTCTTTAAGGTGCCACCGGACTCCTTGTTGTTTTTGTGGATACAGACTAACGTGGCTACCCCCTGATACTTGACATTTGTCTGTGACTCCCTGAGGTCCTTGATTGAAAGGTGCTGTGGAAGGACCAAGTACTAATGAACCTACACATGCCTTTCTTAGCAGTCTGACTGACTTTGCCTCGTCTTCCTTTTGCAAGATCTATGAAAAAGTGACACATCAGCCTCTGGGCTGGTATGCGCTTCTTTTATAAAGACAGTGGAAGTTCACAGATATCTCCGCTCCTGGTGGGTGTCAGGTCTGGGCTCTATTCTGCCATTTACTTGCTGCATGACTTTGGGCAAGTCCCTCCCCCTGCCTGTGCCTCAGTTTCCCCATATGTACAATGAGGTAATGATGCTCACCTTCCTTTGTAAAGCAGTTTGAGATCAACAGCTAAAAATGACAGTGTTTGTGGGGCTGGGAAAATTGGCACATAAAAATATCCATCTTTTGAAGTTCCCTTTAGAGTCTGTCTCAAACTACTTGCGCTAGGTCACTTTTTGTTTTAATTCTATCCACATCTCTTTCTGAGATGTGTCTTGAGGTTACCCATTTGCCTGTATTACTTCTGCTAGTGACATACCTTTTAGGTGCTTCCAGTCTGGTCTCTTCTTGTGGGTTGCTGATGAGAAACCACCTTGAATGAATGCATCATATACTGTCCAAGAGACTTCCCCTTGCTGCAAGTGAAAGAGTAGGTAATGGAGAATGTCAGCAGTTTCCTCAAAATACTTGGTTACTGGAAGTGCTCTGGAGAGGAGATCACTAGTTTGCAACTACTCCTTCTAGCTTTAGTCCTATCTATATGGGGTCAACTCTCCAAGTCTTCCTCTATTCCGGTCTGTCGCGAAGCAGTGCCTCAGCAACTCCACAGCTAATCACAGGCGTTGGTATGCCATCCATCCATCCAGTTTTGGGTCTTCCAACCCTTCTTTTACCCTCCACTTCTAAGTTTAGCACCCTGTTTTCTATATGCTCTTCCAAACTTCCTTTCACACATCCAAACCATCTAACCCTGGATTCCCTCAGCTTTTTCACAGCTGGTACCACTGTCCCGCTTCCCGACTCGTTCATTCTGAGCATGGTCCATCCAGGGCAGGCACAACCCATTAGGCGACCTAGGCGGTCGCCTAGGGCGCTAACATTTGGGGGGTGGCGACTGCGGATCTTCCGCCGCCTCTGTCGGGGGCGGGACCTAGGGCGGCGAAAAAGCTGGCGGCGCTCCTGGGTCCATCCTTGTAACTCTAAGCATCCATCTTAACACTTTCATTTCCACTGTATTCAAGATCTGCTCCTGTCTCTCAGGGCCCAGCATTTGGAGCCCATATGAAAGTGCAGGCCTAATTACGGTCTTGTAGATCTTGTCAATTTGATAGGCATTCTCCTTCTCTCTGTTTTTAGTCCATGCCTTTCCAGTTCTGCTTAGAAGTGTGAAAGTGAATTGAATTATATTAAAGAGAGAGAATGAATTAAAGAATGCTGTATGTACCTTTAAGTAGAAATGAGAAATGCTGCAAGCCAGGGGGCAGGAAAGCAGACCTTAACTGCTTAATGAATTGCCCCACTTAAGGGCAATTGGTAAAGCATTAGCCTTAGATCGATAAGAGTTAATAAGGAAGCAGGATATGCATATTGTGCCCCATGCAAATTTTACAATTTTGCTCTCTGTCCCTTTGTTTAGTTCGCACCCTTTTATCTGTATAAATAAGACTGTTTGTTTGAATCTTGCAGGGGGGGCTCACATTATCTGAATGTATTAGCAGAGCGCTGTGCTGATAAAACAGAGTGGTCTGACAAACTGAGTCCTGAGTCTAACTTTGACATAAGTTTGTTGAGTTCACCATTATCCTGTACTATCAAACACAGGTACTGGAATTTCTCTAACTTTGGAGTGGCTGGCCCCCAAAAATTTAGTCTAGTCTCTCTGCCAAATATCCTCAAATCTACAGACCATATACGAATTTAGTTCTGCTGATTGTCATGCCCATTTCTTTCAAGTGTGCACCTCCATCTCGAAATCATCTTCCCCTTCCTCCTTGCTTCCCCCATGAACACATCTGCAAAAAGCCTGCGGCCATAGTGCCACTCTCTGGATGTTTTCTGTCAGTGCATTGAGCATCAACATGTGCCAAGCCTTGATGTATTCTGGTTTGTACTAAAAACTGTTCAGTTTCTCCACATGGCCTTCTACCTGTGAGAATATACCACCCTTGTATATGTCCTGGATGAGTCTGAGATGGTCTTCAGAAATCTTTCATTCTCATGCACCACCAGATTTATTTTGGAACGTGGTCATAAGTCTTCTCAAGGTCGATGAATACCACATGCAGAGTTTTCTTTTTTTCTGTCTCTTTTTTCCACAAGCTGTCTTAATGCAAAGATAGCAGCTGTTTTTGCCTTGCTTGGCACAAATCCAAATGGATTGTCACTGTCCTGTCTTTCTCTTTGTAGTCTTATCAATAACTTTCTCCCAGATCTTTTTTGTGTGGCGTATGAGTTTAATGCTGCAGTAGGTACCACAACCTTGTACATCTCCTTTTCTCTTAGATATTGGTATCAATGTGTTCTTTCTGTAGGCATCAGGCATCTTTTCATGCCTCGTGAAGCAACCAGGCAGTTGTCTCAATATCTTCACACCTATTTGCTCCAGGTACTTCCATACTTCTGGTATGCCATTGGGGCTGAGAGCTTATTTCTCATTGTTTAATGCCTCCCTGCTGCTTCTAGGACTGGTATCATCAGACCCTTGTTTGGTTTTCTCCTACGGCATGGTTCTCTTAGATTCTCCTCATTCAGAAACCTTTCAGAGTAACTTCTCCACTGGTTCCCATTGGGTAATGTATTTCTACTTTGATCTTACCAATATCTTTAGTTCTCATTGCAGGTCTTTGCCAGTCTATATTTTCCTCACCCTCCTTCATTTCAGGATGGCATATAAGCCTTTCATGGTGTTAGCCTTAGCAGATGCCACTTCCTTCATGGCTACCTTTTAGACTTTTGAATACTCCTGAAAATCCTTCTGTTGGAGTGTTGCTTGCCAAAGTTTAAGACACTTTTTCTTGTCCTTCACGGCCATCTTGCAATGATCCTTCAACCGTCTTGCAACTCTAGTCTGTAAATTACTAACTTGTACATGCGCAGAGATCACTCTAATTAAATTGCTTGATAAAGTGATAAGCCATTCCTGCAAGGTGTTTCTTCTGGAATGATGTCCCAGCGCTAGATCTGATAAGGTCAGATTGCAGTCAGAACACTTTTTTGAGGAAGGAGTGACCCAAGAGCAAGCCAATAAAGATGGGTACCTAGCTGAGAAACTACTTGGATTTTTGGAGTGCATCCTGAGTAGATTTCTAGACAGCAGGTGCGGGGAGCTAGTGGAAGAACTCAACTTAGGCTTGAATAGAGACTGGGAATGGCTGAGCCATTACAAACATTGAATCTATCTCCCCATGTAAGTATTCTCACACTTCTTATCAAACTGTCTGTACTGGGCTATCTTGATTATCACTTCAAAAGTTTTTTTTTCTCTTACTTAATTGGCCTCTCAGAGTTGGTAAGACAACTCCCACCTTTTCATGCTCTCTGTGTGTGTGTGTGTGTGTGTGTATATATATCTCCTCAATATATGTTCCATTCTATGCATCCGATGAAGTGGGCTGTAGCCCACTAAAGCTTATGCCCAAATAAATGTGTTAGTCTCTAAGGTGCCACAAGTACTCCTGTTCTTTTTCCTTGTGCAGTGGTTCCTGCTGGATTTTATTCTGTTAGCTGAGGGGTTTTTATTGAGGTTTTTAAACTCCACTGGCTTTAGGCAAAGGCGCGAGAACCAACCCTCTTTGCAATGTAAGAGAAGAGCTCCCCAGCTATGGATCTGGGGTTAGGAATGGCTGGAATTTCCTGCCTCCTGGGATCCCCAGCTTCTGATAAACCCTTTCCTGGAGGTATGCACACGCATATGCCTCAGGGAAAAGAGTTTAGCCTGTAAGTGCTGTTCACTCCTGGCAAGCTGGACCTGTTTCACAGGTCACTGGCTCTGGCCCAGCCCTTGCTCAGCCAGATGACTGACAGATGTGAAGCTCTGGAAAGGAATTCCTGGTATTTGCTTCCTGTTCCAGGGGGCTGAGTATTTCTGAGCTCATCCTTGGGAGACAGGCTTTGACTGTACATTTCCCACTTCTGCCTCTTCCTTGGCTCCGTGCAGTGACATTTCAACAGCCTGTTCATTACTTTACTGACGCCACGGAGGTACCTTCATTGTCTGGCTCCTGTCCTCTTTGAAATATAAATACCTCATCTCTCTGCGGGCACGTGTCTCTCTCTGTCTCCGCCCCGGTACCTAATGGTATGGTGCAGAACTCTCCTGAGTTCCGGGCACCGGCCTTCCTAGGGCCCCACTAAAGGCTCCCAGTGTGGTTCGCGTTTTCCGAAGTGCTCGGTGATGGTCCCTGTCGGCCCAATCAGCGTTCTGTGGTGGGCACCGCTCTCCAGATGTGGGCTGGAGGAAGTATTTCCAACCCCTGCCTCAATCCAGCCGAAACAAAAGGTGGAGTCCGTGTTTATACAAGAAGCTGATGCCCTGGAAGTGCTTATGCAGTCTAGGGGTTAAAACAAAGGCCTTCCTGTTTGTGCCAGTGACTTGCATAAGGGTTTCTGTAGAATCCTCATAGCATCCGTGTGCCTCGCATTGCTTAACGACTCTGGGCTCAGTTTGCTCATCTGCACGAAAGGTAGGAATTGCCCCTCTAGGAGCGAGGCACATATAGCCCAGTAATTACAGCAGAGGACTGGACATCAGGAAACCTAGGTTCCAGCTAGGGTGACCAAATGTCCTGATTTGTTGGGTCTCTTTCTTATATAGGCTCTTATTACCCCCCCACCCCGTCCCGATTTTTCATACTTGCTGTCTGGTCACGCTAGTTCTAGCCCTCGGCTACTAACCTAACCCAACCCCTCGGAGCCTGGGTTTTCCCCATCTCTTAAATGGGGAAGATAGTGGAGTGGCCGAGAAGTGGAGCGTGCCGGAGATGGGCGGAGCGTGGGAACAGGTGTATCCCTGTGTGTGATGCATGTGCAGTGGGACAGCCTGTTGATCAGCTCGACCCCAAATGCTGGTGCACATGCACTTGGTACCATCCTTCCTCTCCAAGGAGTCTCCTCGCCTCAGGCCTGATCCCGGAGGGGGATTGCGGTTCAGTCACTCAGGCACTTGCTCTAGGCCAGCACTGAGGCCAAGCCCGTTGCCCTGTAGCTCTGCCTGCCTTAAGATGAAAAGGGCAGTAAATGGAGCACAGGCCCCCCGCCTGGCAGAGCAGAGCACTCCCCCGGCACTGGTCTCTCACCTGCATGCCTGCTTTGCTTCTGGAGCAGCAGCGTGGAGCTGGAGCAGCAGGGCCTGCTCTTCTGTGCTGGAGCCTGGCTGTGGTTTTGTTTCTGGCTTGGGGGGCGGTGGAGGAAGGAGCTGTGTGCACATTACTTAAGGGAAAGCAGCAGACGCTTCTCCATAGGCTAAGGCCAGAGACTGAGGCTATGGCTACACTAGAGCAGTGGCTCTCAGCCTTTCCAGACTCCTGGACCCCTTTCAAGAGTCTGATTTGTCTTGTGTACCCCAAGTTACCCCTCACTTAATGACTTGCTTACGTCACACACAGACCTATAACAGTGTCACAGCCGCGCTGTTACTGACAAATGGCCGACTTCCCCTTTTTACCATAGAATTATAAAATAAATCGATTGGAATATAAATACTGGACTTGTATTTCAGTGTATGGGCTATAGCAGGGGTGGCCAACCTGTGGCTCCGGAGCCCCATGCAGTTCTTCAGAGGTTAATGTGGCACTTACCTAGGCACTGATTCCAGGGCTGGAGCTACAGATGCTAACTCCCAATGTGCTGGGGGGTGCTCATTGCTCAACCCCCTGCTCTGCCCCTACCCCCCCCCTCCCCCCCCCCCCCCATAGCCTCCTGCGCACGTGAAACAGCTGATTGCGGTGGGCGTGGGGGAGTAGGTGCTGATTGGTGCGGGCTGCCGGCAGGCAGGAGGTGCTGGGTGTTGTGGAGCGGATGGGGGGCTGCTGACGTATTACTGTGGCTCTTTGGCAATGTACATTAGTAAATTCTGGCTGGCCACCCCTGGGCTACAGAGCAGTATAAACTAGGCATTGTGTGAAATTTTAGTTTGCACTGACATTGCTGGTGCTTTTTCTGTTGCCTGTTGTAAAACTAGGCAAATCTCTAGACGAGCTGATGTCCCCCTGGAAGAGCTCTGGGAACCCCCTGGTTGAGAACCACAGCACTAGAGTTTACAGCTGCAGACGCTCTAAGCCCACGGGAGAGAGCTCTCCCATTGATTTAATTAATCCACTCCTAACGAGCGGCAGCAACTCTCCTGCCGACTTGGTGCTGTCCATGCCGGCCCTTACGTCACTCGGGGGCGTGGCTTATTCACACCCCCATGCAACATAAGTGATACTGACGTAAGGTGTAGTGTAGACATGGCCAAAGCTGCAGCTACCTCAGCCCCAAGTAAGCGTTTGTGTCTGTCACTGTGCTACACTTCCTCTACTCACCCCTCGTCAAGGCCCAGCGTGCTGTCCCCGAAGGGCAGTCCTGTCTGCAGTGCAGCGTGGCTCTGTGGAGGGGACACAACTAGGAGGAAGAGGGCGGAGTTGCTGCAAGTCCATGGAGTGGAAAACAAACTGGGAATGTCTGGGTTTCAGGCATGTAGCTGGAGGGAAAGCCGCAGGCCCCGCTGCAGGCATTGCAACAACCGTAATGGATGCTGGCAGCTGACTCTGCAACTGCAGCCCCATAAGGAGCTGGCGCCAGGTAGCTCTGCTCCCCAGGAAGAGCCCCCGATGAACGGGAGTGGAAGAGGCTTGGTGCAGAAAGGCAGGGCTGGGGGCGGCAGTTGATTTCCAGCCTGTCCATGCTACTTGGGATCAGTCGCTCAGACTCTTGACACTCTTTATCAGCTCCCACTTCTGAATGGAGTCTGATTCTTCCCAGTGAATTTCCTGATGGAAAGACCCACTCAGGGCCTGGCCCAGCCTGGCAGTGGCTGGGCCATGATGGCGGATAGCAACTAAGGGAAGGGGGAGATTGGGGTGGCTGTGCATCTGTGAAAGGGGCAAGCTAAAGAGACAGCTAGGGGGGACCCTGAGAGACCTTTTGGGTAAAGGACTGGCTGGAAAGGGGCTTGAACCTGGATCTTGCTGCCGATTTCCCTGACCACAGCAGGAGTCAGGCCTTTGTGTGCATTCTTTGGAAGTAAATCAGATTGCATCCCTTGAACACCTGACTCCAGCATCCGCTTCTAGCCAGCACTGGGGGGTCCTGCAGGCTAACTGCTCAGGTCCAAAAGGGGTAACACCTGGGACGGTCTCATGTAACAGCATAGCCTAAGGAAGGGCTGTCACAGCCCAGCACCCCTTTTTGTGTAGTCCTGTCCTAAGTCAGAGCCCAGGAAGGATGTTCATTGCTGACTGTGGCTGCACAAGACTTCCCGTGTGAAGGAGTTAATATCCGAAAGGTGTTTCAGGAGCAGCTGAGGGGACACGTTATACGAGATTTCTATTTTTGGTGGTTGGAAGCTCAAGCATGCGTCTCTGCATTGCATGGACTGGGAACACTGGGGGTTACTGTACAGTTAATTTCTTTGACGGTCAGTGTGGTTAAGTAAGAAATTTTCCACTTGGGAAAAACGTAAGCTTTGTCTTGGACAAATGCTGTCAACCTGCTGGAAAGGAAAAGAAAGCAGACAGATTCCTGCTGCAGCAGGATAAAAACTGTTTAGCACCCACTTTGATTCATCTTGTGTTTGGTTGCTTTAGAACTGCCTAAAGGTCAGCGAGGATTCCATCATGACTGAGTCAGTGCTCGAAAACCCTCACATGTAACTGTCTCCAAGCTGGCAAAGGAGGAAGAATGTTCTGGTTCTGAAACCTTCATTCTTCGCGTGCAGCTCTGGACAGAAGGTGAAAACACCTCCTCCTTTTTTCTCGGCTTTATGCACGATGGCAGCGGGCAGGGTCTTCGCTACCCTTCGCTATTCTGTTCACAAGCAGTGACAGATCAACCAGTTTGCAGACTCAGATGTTCTTTCATTTGTGGGGTTTTTAAAGAATTATAGTTAGGGAATCTGCTAAAGCCGCCTCCAGTAAATTAATCCACAGGATAGTCAAAGACCAAGAAAACTGCTAAGTTGCGTCTAGCCCATGAGGCTTATCTGGGGTCTTGTTAGGCAAAACACAGTCTTCCTGCCCCTTGGCAGGGTGGACTTTCTTGTATGTTACTTGCCTCACTACTTTTGGCTTCAAGCATTACATGAAAACGGCTTTATTCCTCGACTGAAACATCCTTCCTCAGGGGAAGGTAGGCTGATGCCCCATGATTCTGGGGTTTAGAATATTCATTAGGGCATCAAGTTGAGTATGCACTAGTGTGTATCCGTGCCGCTATAGTGAAGGGGGTGGGGGGGCCTTCCATCTGAATTCCGTCCATCAGGTGCGGGGCTCGCTGAGGAAGCAGTGCAGACTGATCGCTTCCAGGCAGATGCAATCGAGTACATCTGCTGTCCTGGTGGTCTTGCAGGCAGAATGCCCATTGACGTGACCCCAAGTTCTCTACCCGGTCAACACAAACATGCGGCATATTTCTGAAAGCATGAAAGGAAAGGCAATAGAAAATGAAGGGACCAAGTCCACAGAGGCCTTGGAAGACCTAGGTGACGGACATTCGAGCTGCAAAAGGTCTTGTAGGTAGTCTGGTTCCTCTGCAAGCCAATGCACAACTGTTATTACAGCACGCTTCCCTTGGCTTCGCCCAGCCTGTTTTTAAACATCCTGTGCCCTATCTTTTCCCTTGAGAGACCATGCCACAGCCTAATATCTCTCGGTGTTAGGAAGACTTTCTTGATGCTCATCATAAATCCCACTGCCAGAGATGCATCTTTCCCGGTAGGCCTGAGGCACTCGGATGCAAGCTTTGAATAAATGCTCTGAGGCCAGTGGTGCAACATCCCCCAAGAGTCAAAGAAAATAACGTTCCTCTCACTAAAACTACAGCAAATCGGTGGCGCTGGAGCAAACATTTCTACTGAATACATGCACCTTCCAATTGGTGTGGGTCAGTGCAGGCCGCGACCCTTTGCTTCGCAGATACTACAACCCACCCCACCTCTCTTGCCCCCGCGTCCTCCTCGGAGATTTCCCTGCAGCTCTGGTGTGTCACTGTGCAAGCAGAAGAGTTGGAGACAGGTAAGAATGGGATTAGACAGTCTCCTCTTACAAGACCTTTTCCAGCAGAAAGAAACCAAATGGATGTCGAAGTTTAGAAGAAGCCGTGGGAAGCCCAGTTGGTGTCTCTGGGTGGCCCTATGGGCGGCTCCTGATTTTCCAAACCTTTTAACTGCCCACAATGCACGAACCAGCTGCAAGTCCCCAGCACATTAACACACGGACTTTTCCTAACTTGTGCTGCTGCCTCATCTTCTGACAACTCGGGGTCCCCGTTGAGCCTGTAGCATGTTGGGGACCCTGTTCTTTTCATTGACGTATTGGCTGTTCGTTGCACGGATACGCAGCGTCTGAATGAGCTCTCCCCTGATGTCTAATGATGAGCCTGGGGGGCGTTAAGACTGTTTGCATAGACACGCCTACTCTGCCTAGGTGCGCAGCAGATGGAGCCAAAGGATCAGTGTTAGCTGGTTCTGAGTTACCAATACCCTCGTACTCGAATGCAGGGTAACGAAATGTTGTTCTGATTGTACAAGCAAAGGGCAGCAGACTGTGCCCAGCCTGTCTGCCTGCGGGAGCAGGGTGTAGGGATGGAGCCAGGTGTTTCTGCCTGGTGGGGAGGCTCTGCCCCAGGAGTCCTAGACACCCGTGACCCTCCCCCTCCAGCGTGACTCCCGGTGTGTGGTTGTTGGCTCTTGGAGGAGCTGCCATCACTGCTGAGTGGGTCTGGGGGCCCCTGGGCCTTCTGTGGGGACAGCGTTGCAGCAAAAGACCACCCAGGAGCTGCACTGGCGGCAAGGTTCCCCTCTCCCTGAGAGCTGGGTTCGGTGGCAGAGGCAGGTGCAGAGGGGCAGCGGCAGAGGCGTTGCTCTGGGAAGTGTGAACGCACCTCTGAGCTCTGGGTCTGCGCTAACCAAGGACAGCAAACCGGGGGGAGGGAGGGGAAGTGGTGTGTTGAGGGACATTCGTTTGTTGGACTTTCACCCCGCAAGGTGAGAAACTGAGGCAGAGGGCGCTGCCCTGCGCACTGTGGGGTGGGTGTTGGTTGTGGGCATGCCCGGATCACCGCTCGGGCCTCTTTTCCCTTTGACTAAAAGCTGTATTGTGTTGTACCTGACCTCGGTGCTTGTACGAGGGGTGGTATCGTCTCTGCGAGGGGCCGGGGGAGGGGCTCATTTCCCCGGTCCCTGGCTGGGGTTCGAGCTGGTTGTGTTGGGTATTAAGAGGAGCCCCTAGGTATTGACCTGGCCCTTGCTCCCGCTTCAAGCCCGGCAGAAGTTACCCATAAAAACAAGGGAGTCCAGGCTCCCATTGTTTCTATTTGCTAGAACATCTCCATCTTGCAGGGCTTCCTGGCTGCTCTGCTGGTGACTGTGGGAATGCAGCGGTGGCCAGACCGTCCTGGCCCAGTGATCCTCTCCAGCCAGCACCCGTTGTGCCATCGTGCTGTGGCATGCAGCTGCCATGAGGGAGGTTCCCAGCTTTGGGGATGACCAGGTTTCTCTGCTTTTTCCCTCAGCCGAGCGGCTCGCTGAGTCCAGGAGCGTGGCTTTGGTGGGGGCTGCCTACCACTGCTGTTCCTGGCCCCTCCTGCCAGCCGTTGTTCCAGGGCTGAGTGCTTCTGCGCTGCCTCGGGCTCTCGGGGACGTTCCGAAGCCGGCCAGGCAGGTCTCTTCTGCATGGAAGTTCCAGGAACAAGCTCCTTGTCCTGCCATGGAGCTGGTACCGAAAGTTGGCAGGTGCGTGTCTCCTAGAAGCACTCAAGGAGGAAAGGTGCCCCGTGCACATGATGGGCGTGAAGGCTAGAAGAATGAAGCCCTGCTCTCCTGGGCCTGTCCACCGCGTTGGTACCGCTGGCCACGTGCATGAACTGCTTTACGTACGAACGTTGAGCTCTGCTCGGGTTTGTTGTTTAGTGACTGTGGATGGCTGGTTTATGTTTCATTTAACGGGGAAGTAGTTAAGTGTTTGTTCCTATTGGTGCCTGTTTGGTATCTGAAGACGCTCTGTTCAGCACGGCCCCTCTCGGAGTGGATTCGTCGTCCCGGCAGGCGGGGGGGGAAGGGCGGGGGTTGGCCCTGAGCAGTATGTTTAGACACACAGGTGAGAGCAGTGAAAGGTTCATAGAGAGGAAGGTCTTTGCGGTGGTTCACGCAGTTGTCAGTTTGCATGACCAGCGCAGTCCCTTGCAGAATATTCTTGTCCAGGCAGAACACAAACCTGACCAGCTCCTTGCACTGTCTGATTGCACCCGAGTCAGGCCTCTGCTCTCCGGGCTGCTGGGACCTCTTGCATCTGTTGACCCAGTTAAGACCTGGCCCGTTTCCCGTAACGGGTCAGCAGCCGCCCTCTCCTGCATCGCTCTGTCCTAGCAACCTAGTTCCATGTAGCTCTGGGCTCTAACGCACGTGCTAGGGGAACACTTGGCTGGAGAGGAGCCGGATAAATGTATCTTCGGGGGGTACACAGCTCATTAGAGTCCTTCCCTGCTCGGCTGGTGTTTGAAGCCCTGCGTGCGGCGATATATTTCTGAGTGCACCCTCTGAACTTCCCTCTCCTCGCTCGTTAGGCTGTTCACCTGGGTGTACCAGACACTCCACTAGGCTGTTCAATCAGAACAAAACTTTAGAGCCATCTCCCTGCTTCCACTACCAACTTCCCCCAGAAGAAGGCAGGGCTTTAGCTGGTGGAGCAAGTGCACTAGCTGCAGAGTTGCTTTCTTCTACCCCTTTCCCCATCACGCTCTGAAGATCTGGATCAAATGAGAGGGGTTCTTTGATTCCCAGTGAGCAATGGTGTTGGGTAAATCTCTGACTCCTGGATACAAACATCCTATACCGCTGGGCCCCGGAACGGAAGGACATGCAGGACACTGGATTAGTTACGAATCACAGAAGAGGATAACTCAGCTCCCAGGCTGGTCAGGACAGACACGGGAATTTCTTCACTGAGCAATGCTAATGCTGCTGTTAAAACACAAGAAGTTTTATTGCTGTTGCTGGATTGTAAATCAGCTTCAGCGGCTGGAGCTTTGCGAAGGAAACCAGCTGGTTTCACGTAAGCTTTGAAGTGCCCCAGGCTTTAGTCACCAGGCGTCAGTCATGGGACAGGAAGCACTAGGACCAATGAGCAGCGCTCAGGAGCCAGAAAACTTTTGGAAAACAGAGCTAAAATGTTTAGAGCTTGTCACCTCCAATGGATGAGAATTTCCCATGTTGCACATAAACTGCTCATGACCCAGGGCCTGTTTGTACCCGGGGGAGCTGGGTTGGTAACCCAAATTCTTGACCTCCCGCAACAAAGGGCTTGCCACTCAAACGTACTTGAACTTGGTGTCTTGTGGAGATCCCCTTTCCAGCTTCCCTTTGACTCACCCAGGGATTTCGGGAAGCCTCCCTGGCTACATGCTGGCAAACTTCACGGCACTTTCCTTCTACGCAGTGCTGCATACCAAGCTGTGCCAATGCTACAGCTGGCAAAACTCAGGTTGGTTTTGCTGCTGGGGTTTCATGCAGAGATTCCTTCAGGTTTGCTCCGTGGGCAGCTCCTGGCCCCCTTGCCTTCGGGCTGAGATTGGGGGGTTTGAAGGAAGCAATTCCTTTCCAGATGGAAGCGGGGGAAGGTCACCAAGCGACCCACAGAAACCCAAAGCTTGGCAAAGGTCTCCTTGCCAAGGCATCAACTCCCCAAGTGAAACCGGGGCCCGGTTTGCCTGGAAACTGCATGCTCCACTGTGAGATCCAACTGCAGGAAACGTGGGGAGCTTTGGGGTTCCACTGTCACCGTGCTATGGGGCTTGAGCAGGAAGGGAGGCTTCCCCTCGTCTCATCCTGCCTCCCCTTCCTTCGCTCGCGTTTATGGCCAAGGCGCTGTGATTCCCCAACAGTGCAAGGGGCAGAGGAGGAAGGGAAAGTTGCTTGTTCTTTACGGATTGAAATAGAGAGACAGGGTGGGGCAAAGACCCAAGGTGCTCCCTCTTCTATTTGGGGGGCCCTGGCCCCCTAAGCAGCCAGGGCTCTGGGTGCTCCCTGTGCTGCAGATTCTGCCATTTGTTCCCTTCAGTGAGCAAGGGCGATGAGCCCTCAACTGCCCAGTGTCTCCTGAACAAAAATACTAGAGGGAGCCCCTGTTCTGATGCCCTGTCCTTCCTTGGACCTGTTCTCCATCCCTCTCTGTCAGCAGCTCCTTGGCCAGCATTGTCCGGGACCTCCTGCCCGGTCCCTGCCCTCTGCCTTCTAAGGGTTCGGTCACAGAGACCCCCTTGGGACTGTCACCTGATGGGCCGAGACTACCTCTGAGCCCGTTTTCTCTGCCAGTTTGGGCCTCCAGAACCTGCCTCGTTGAGCCAGATGCACTAATCTGCTGCAACACAGACCCAGGGTCTGACCCACACCCCGAAAGCTGCAGACTTAACTGAAAACAGCTCAGCCAGTGCTCCTGTCTCTAGCCCCCCGACACCCAGCTCCCAATGGGATCCAAACCCCAAATAAATCTGTGTTACTCTGTATAAAGCTTATACAGGGTAAACTCATCAATTGTCTGCCCTCTGTAACACTGATAAAGAGAGAGACCCGCGGGAGCAAACAGCTGTGCATTAATTACTTTGGGATAATTAATAAGCAAAAGTGATTTTATTAAATATAAAAAGTAGGATTTAAGTGGTTCCAAGTAATAACAGACAGAACAAAGTAAGTTACCAAGCAAAATAAAACAAAACACGCAAGCCTAAGCCTAATACAGTATGAAACTGACTACAGGTAAATCTCACCCTTCTTTCACAGACTGGACTCCTTCCTAGTCTGGGCCCAATCCTTTTCAGACCAATGTTGTAGTTTATGGTCTGGGTCCAGCAATCACTCCCACTGCCATAGTTACTGTCCTTTGTCCCAGTTTCTTTCAGGCATCTCTTGGGGGTGGTGTCACGGAGTCCCCGGGCAATGCTCTGGAACTGCTCCCCACAAAGCTAGTCAGGACTTTGGGGAGCCTCCTCTCCCTCGGAGCAGACTGTCTCCAGGGCAAGAAGCTCACACGGCTTCACCTTCCTGGGTCTGACCTTGGAGCATTCAGCATATGCCCCTCCGTGCGCTTACCACAGCGAGTCCACCCAGGCGGGGTCCTGGGGAAGCCAAAGGGTCCTGCACGCACCCCCACTTCGCAGTCAGATGTGACTCTTAGCCAGCCAGTAAAACAGAGGTTTATTAGATGACAGGAACATGGTCTAAAACAGAGCTTGTAGGTCCAGAGAACGGGACCCCTCAGCCGGGTCCATTCTGGGGCCCAGCGAGCCAGACAACCCTGTCTGCCCTCACTTCCCGTCCCCAGCCAGCTCCAAACTGAAAACCCCCTCCAGCCCCTCCTTTCTGGCCTTTGTCTCTTTCCCAGGCCAGGAGGTCACCTGATCTTTGTTCACCTTTAGCTATTCCCTTGCAGGGGAGAGGGGCCCCAGCCATTTGTTGCTAGGAGACAAACTGTCAGCCATTTATGCACACTGGAGACTTAAGAAATGCATAGGGGAAACTGAGGCACCCACACAGTATTCAGAGGAAACATGAAGAACAGTCCCACTTCGTCACAGGTGGAGAGGCTCTCTCTTGGACCAGCTGTAAACAAATTGGAGAGACTTCCAGGGCCTTTTATATTCTCTCTCTTGTAGGTGGAAACCCTTTTGCTCTTCTGTGCAAAGTCACAGCAACAAGATGGAGTTTGTAGCCCCCTGGGCAAGTCACATGTCCATGAACGGCCTGCAAAAAGCTGAATCGATGCCATTGTTTACATGTTAGTTTGAACGTCCCCAGGAAAGCTCAGATGTGGGTTGGCGTCTCCCAAAGTCCATTGTCAGCTAAGTGTTTCTTGATTGGGCAATTACTGAGAATAGTCCTTTCTCAAGAAGCTGACCAAATGCTTCACTGAGGCTACTTAGAATCAAACACATTGAGATACAAGTACAGAGCCAATATTTATAACTTCAAATACAAAAATGATACACACATACAGCCAGCATCATCATAACCAGCAAATTACAACCTTTCTATAGACCCCTTACTTGACCTCCTTTGCACAAGATTTGGTGCAACTATAGGACCTTGGTTGCAACAATGATCTATACGGTCACAGTTCATGTCGATAATGTCACAAACCCCCTCATCCCTAAGGGACGTACCTGGTGCTAAGCATGGCACCCCCACAAGTGCCATCACTTAAATCTCCAGCCAAACAACACTCCCCAAGGGGCTGGGAGCCCAGCCGGCGCTGCTGCTGGGGCCAATGGCCGGGGAGCAGAAGAGTGTGTGGCTGGGAGCTCAGGCTCCTCTCACATTGACTCACCAGAGTTCAGGGAAGTTGTGGCAGGGGAGAAGCAGGCTCTGTGGTTTTATCAGCAACCACCAATTTAGCTCTGCCCAGAGGAACTAGAACTAAAGCAGCTGGATGTTCAAAGCAGGGGGAAGAGGCCACAGCCTGGGCTGAGTGAAGCCCCTGACAGTGTATTTCCTAGCAATGTCTGGTACCAACCTGCCAAGATCTCTGCTCAGATCAGTGTCCGTCTTCTAGGGTGGTTCTGTCCCATGTGTGAGCTGAATTGAGAGATCCCCTGTTCAGTGACCTCTTCTGCTGCTCGCAAGCGCCCAAGCCGGGCCCCTGGTTGATGCAGGGACCCTGTGCACTGCCAGAGGGGGCAGACCCTCCGAGTCCCATCCCAGCCATCTGCACTGGTCCAAGCAGTGGGGAGCCGGGCTGGGCTCATGCTTTGTCCAGTTCAGTGTGATCTCTGTGGAGGGAATTGTCCGGCTCCGTCTTGGCGCATGTCAGCTGGTGTGGGCCATGGCTTCAGTCATGATCCTTCGCCTTTCAGCAGAGTCTGAATCGCTGCAGATCCCCCTCGTCCCCTGAGAACAGGCAAGTATCCCCCTGTACCTTCCCGACGTGCCCCAGTTATTCAGTGAGGCGACAGGGCCAGGAAAGAAGCCAGGAGGCACCAGAGATCATCAGGCTTCTCCTACAGTGGCAGGGGTGAGGTCCTGCCCTGAATATGCTCCAGCCAGGAAGCAGCACAGAACAGCAGAATCCGTCCTGCAGCAGATGTTAAATGTGAAGCTCTGAGCGCCTTGTCCTCGGGCTGTTACAATGGTCCCTTCTGGTCGTAACCCCCCCAGATCTGTGCCTCCCTCCAGCTGAAATGGGGCTTGGGGGAAGATTGTGGCCGGGGGAGGCTGCCACCTGTGAGATGTTTGTGGTTCCCTCCACTGAAGAGAACCTTGCGTCGTGCTCGCTTTAGGGGGGAGCCACATCACCTCCTTCTGCCTCAGCCAGCCCAGCTGTGAAACTAGGTAACAGCAAGACTCAGGCTAGGCGCCAACTCTCCTGGGCTCCAGCTGTCTAAGCAAAGGAAGGGGTGTCATTGCCCATCATCCCGGGCAGGTGCCTGGTCAGCCACCTGCCTTTAGCTTCAATTCCTGCAATGCTGGAGCCCTCACCGTGGAAGCTAGAAGTGTCCTTCATGGGCACTAGAGGGCACCCTTCCTCCGCACGCTGTGCTGGTCCGGGGAGTTCTGGTCCTGTCCCAGCCGGGTGCATGGGCTGGCGCCTGGGGGGCGTGCAGGCCTGAGAAGAGGAGAGCGGCTCACAGACCCATCAGCAAAATTCTTCTTTCTTCGGGTTCAAGTGCAGCCCTGCTCCCCGGCTCACTGCAACGCGTGCGCCTGGAGCCCACGTAGACTCCCACGCTGCCCCCAGGCCGGCTTCACTTCTTGTGTGGTGCTCACCAGGGGTTGCAGGTCGCTTTAGGAAATGGCCCCACATTCAAGTATATGACAGGAGGCCTCTTGCATCTTTGCCATCTGAGGGCAGGCCCAGGTGTGAGCGGCTGGAAGGGGAGGCCGGCCTAGCAGAGGAGGGGAGTCGCACCTCAAAGAACCAGCGTCAGCCCTAGCATTAGCTCCCAGGGGGTGGTAGCCACATGCCCAAGGACGGAGTCTGCCCCAACGATTCTGGCTCCAGGCCAGGCTCGGAGTGTGGCAGGCACAGCTGTCCTGGGGCAGGGCTGGGTTACAGTGGAACCAGGAATTCATCGGCCAAGATTTTCAAGAGTGACTGGTGATGTTGGGCACCTTGATTTCTGGCAGCCCAGCCTGAGACTCCCCTCGGGGATCTGATTTCCAGAGCACGCTGAGCCCTCTGCCCTTGCACCTGGGAGCCTTTCAAGCAGCTCAGTTTGGGCGCCCAGTGTCCGGTGTGCATCTGTGTCCTGCTGTCCCAGCGTCAGGGAACTGCAGCTGAATTCCCCCTCCCGGCTCCTCTCTCAGGCAGAGCCCCACGTCTCTCTCCCAGCCCCCTGGTTACGCTGTGACATGGCCGGCCAGCCAGGCTGTGCTTTGCCTCCAGCCTAGCACTCAGGCTCCCGGCCCACGGCTCTGAGCAGGAGGGAGTGTTACAGAGAAAACCTCCGGGAGCCAACACAAGGGCAGACTCGCTACAAGGCTTCCCAGCGCCAGCCTCGCGCCTGGGCAGGCGTCTGTTCTCAAACCCATCACAGGGGCTTCCTGTAGCTCCAAGTTCATAGCTCTCCGCTTAGAGCCAGACCCTGGGCTGGGCAGCTCAGCTCCTGTTTATAGAGCCGGGGCCTTTGATCGCCGGGAACAGGTAATCAGCAGCCAATCACACACCTCAGGGTGATGTTTCGAAAGCCTGGGTTTTTACACAGCGGGAGGTGGGGAATTTGCGATAACCTCTGCCAGGGTATTTCTTAGGAAATCCACTTATCAGTTACTGTCTCAAACCTTCCTTCTTCCCTGGTGCACTGGCAGCGAGCTCTTTGAGCTCGCCGGCTCCCCATGGCGGTTGTCCCTAGAGGGGTTCCCCACAGCCCCAGGCCACAGGAAGACACACCCGCTGCAGCTTGCACAATGGACTTCAAGGGAACAAATAAACTTCAGTCAATAAGGTCTCGCAAGGCCATTGCAGGAAATTGCCACATCTCACACCTGCTTCCAGCCTTCGAGGCAGCACTGCGGTTACACCGCACTAGGGCCAGAAATGCACGAATTGGCAGCAGTGTTAACAGGATGGCTCCAGCCTTGGGAAGGTGCTGGCCTTGCTGAGACTTCCAGGTAGGCTCGGGGGGGGGGGGGGGGTTTATTTTCTCCAAACTGCTGTGCCCGGCTGCCTGCTACCTCCCCTGCCTCAAACCTCTCTGCACTGGCTGGCCCCCGAGAGGACTCCCCAAGCCCCTTGCTAACCCACCAAGGTCAGTGGAGAGAAGGGGACATGGAAGGCAAATGCTTAGTTCCAAGAGCCGGCCATGGAGAAGCATCTCTTGGTTCTAAAGCTTTGCTGCCGTCTCCATAGCTGCAAAACACCCCACAAATCACCAGGCCTCGGCGCTCTCTCATAAAATGTCAGCCGAGCGCCCTTGGCTGGGAGGGCGGCTCTTCCACCAGGGCTGAGCTTCCCTTCCCCAGGCCAGGGGACAGGAGCGATTCCTGCTGTATCTGTGTTTACTGCCTCACGCAGTGACGTAAGGCAGCGAGTGAGTGGGGGGGGAGTGGAGGGATGTGGAGGGCGGGCAAGGTTCAGCTCAGTATAAAGCTAGGTCTGGTCCATTTCATTCATTTCCCTCACAGACATTGATGAAAGCTGCATGTCCAGAGTGTGCTATAAATATAGACAGAAATTGCACAACCTCAGTGCCGCTTCCACTGCCTGTCCTATTGCACAATGCAGAGCTCAATGCAGGACTTCAGGTACGCCGCCACCTGCCTGCTGCTGCTCCTCTCCGGCGTGGAACCGCGGCCGCACGGGTGGGCCGAGAACAGGCGTCAGCTCGAAACAATCCAAAGGGGCATCCTGGACCGGCTGGGGCTGCAGGAGCCCCCCGTGCTCCGGCAGAGGCTGGACCAGGACGGGATGAGGAGAGCACGCCAACTCTACAGGGAGAAACTCAGCCAGCTGAGGGGGAACCGGAGCAGGGAAGAAAGTCAGGCGGCGGCCCCGCCCAGGACGCTTCACCTCCTGACTCCAAAGCGTAAGTGAAACCAACCGAGAGGGAAAATGTCCTGGCTGTCGGAGCAGTGGGACAATGGTGCAGACCCTGGGGAAGTCGGGGAAACTCCTTCACTGGAGGTTTCCAACGGGGACTGGAGGGGTGCGACCCAACAACTCCTGTATCTTGGCAGGGGGTTGGCCTGGCTGCCCCGGCAGTCCCTGCTAACCTCTGGTTCTCTGAGAGCCGAGCGTGTCCACGGGCACCTGGGCTGTGCCTCCGGTTTCACTTTCTCTCTGAGCAGCTGAGGAGAAACTTTCAAAGGTGCTGCCCTGACCTAGAAGCCCACGTCCCCTTGACTCCATTCCTGAGGCGCTCTTGAAAATGCGGCCCTGGGAACGCAGAGGAACCCGCCTGTGGTGCCCCAGGAGCTAGGGAGAGGGCTGCGTTGTTCCCAGCTGGCCAGTCTGGGGTCCAGCAAAGCTGGGCAGTGGGGGCTTGGTGTTGGACTGGCCCAGTGCAGAGCCAAGGTGGGGTTGAGACCCCCTTGCTCAGCCGGCCTCTTAGACTTCCTGACACTGGCGTCTCAGTGCCGGTGGACCCACACGTGGGAGACGGGAGCCGTGAGTGCTGCGCCAGGCACACACCAGCTGCAGCAACTGGCCAACTCCTGCTGCTTGGGCCGGCCGGGGCCGGGGCAGCAATATTTATTTATTTATTTATTAGCTTAAGGAGAATGTTGTAGGAACGTGGAGCCGTCGATTTGTGCTTGTCGCTGACCTGTGCAATCGTGGGAGCGGATTCCTCCTGAGGTCCCTCAGGCTGCTCTCTGGGGCAGGGATTGTCTCCCCTTGTGTGTTTGTGCAGCGCCCTGCGCGGGGGCTGGGGGTCTGCCCATGGAGAAGGCTGGGGAGCACCTTCCCCAGGGGGAGTGCTTTGCTCCTGCGCGGGCGGTAGCGGCCGGGTGCGTGGTGGGCGTAGGGACTGTAAGCCGGGAGCTGTGGGGCCCTCGGCCCGTGCTGACCTTCAGAAAGGGACAAATGGGACTTTGCCCAGTCCTTGTTTTTCCAGGTGCCTGGAGGGAGCGCACAGGAGTCGCGGGGGTCCCTCTTCCTCGCAGGGCTCCGGGTGGTCAGGCAGCCCTGGAACCCAGCTGCCAGAGCACGTCCCCTTCCCTTAGCCGGACCTCCTGGCTGGGGAGGGGGTCTCTGCCCTCTTCCCGATTTCCTTGGCAAAGTGCTCCCAGGTCTGAGCCGTGGTAGAATGGCTGGGGCAGATTCACATGGAAGCAGCTGCTTCAAAGCCTTTTCAGAATCAGGTCTTCCTTCGGCTCCGCATGCTCCATGCTGACACCAGCCGGCTCCTGCAGAGCGGGGTCCTGCCGGCAGCTCTGGCACAGGGGCTTTGCAGCCCCTTACTTTGCTAATTCAAACTAGCCAGAAGTGGCTTGGGCCTGGCTCTCCAGTAGCCCATTAGTCAGGGCTGAAGCTGGATGTTTGGGTCCCAAAAGCACCTGCAAGTTCAGCTGGTTCCCCAAAGATTGTCAGGACCTCTGGCCTAGAAGCAGCAATTCTCCTGCCCTGGGCTCTGCCTTGCCTCTGGGCCCTTCCCACGGCCCTGGGGAACAGAAAGGTGCCAAGATGGGGCACTTCCTAGACTGTTTCAGGTCCCACTTCTGCCCCTGGCTTCACTCTTGTGATACTTGGCTTATTTACAGCCCCAGCTCCTGGAGGCAAGTGGCTTCATGAAAATCTCGGCTTTCGTGTATCAGCGAAAAGGGAGCTGGTTTCTAGCAGCCCAGTGGGCCCGGGACCCGAGCGTGATGGAGGGAGGCTGGGACCGGAGAGGAGCCCAGGGGCCTGAAGCAGGAAGGCGAATGAAAAGCCTCCAGCAGCCATTATTAACCCCCTGATTTGGGCCCCGACTTCTGGGTTTTGTCTGGCCAAGGCTGGCGATGCTCCCAGGCCAGGAAACGTGAGCTGGGGCAGGGGAAAGTGAAGGGACCAGGGTTTGCAAACCTCTCCCATGGCTGGGTCAGGTTATGTGCTCCCCCTGCCCCCAACCCGTCTGCATGCCGGTGTGGGACAGGGTTAAAGGCCCCCTGGGAGGGAGGGGCTGAAAGGCCCATTCCCCAGCACTGCGTGGGATGGTCCCACAGTTACTGCACAGGGCGGGGTCAGGGCTCCTGGAGTGTGTTCCCAGGTCTGCCAACTGGCTCTGGTCCCTTGGCCTGATTCCAGAAGTGCTGAGCGCCTCTGACTCCCATGCATGGCCAGGGACATTGCTCGAGGACTCCTCCCCACACAGCTAGCCGGCAAACACCCTGTCCCGCCGCGGCTTCTGGGCTCCAAGTGGTGCCCGGGCCTCCTGTTGACTCTCTGGCACGCCAAGCGTCGCCCCGCGCTGCCCTGTCTCTAGGATGCAGAGGCCACTGGCAAGGGTTAAAGCGGGTCCCCCTGAGTGATGGTCCAGCGGTTAGAGCAGAGCCAGGGGAGCTGGGCACATTCGGCCGGGGGCAGCCGCAGACCCTTTGGTGTCGCTGCTCCTGGGCGTGTTTTTGCTCTTGTATCAAAGCCTTTAATCGTCAACCTTAACAGCAACGCTGCAGCTCTGCTTGGCTGAGGCTGAGTGGGGGGCAGGGGCAAACGGGGCCTGCCTGGCCCAGCGGAACTGGCTGCGTATTCAGAGGACACGGGCGGGTTAATGGGAAGGGGGGCGTTATGCAGAGGTGAGGTTTGCCCGGGACCTGGGAGTTGTTATAAGACTTGGGCAGGGCCAGTGCTGGGGGGAGGCGTCTGTCTGTTCCTTGCCTAGCATGGACGTTTTGTTGGGGGGGGGGGGGGGGTTTTCAACCCGGTTTGCTTCATGGGGGGGGGGGGCATAACTTTTACCGGGGGCTTGTGATAACACGGGGCTAACGCACTGGACTGGCATTCAGGAGACCCAGCCCTGCTCTGCCACAGACTGCCTGTGTGCCCTGGGACAAGTCCCCGACTTTCTGCCTCAGTTTCCCCCACTGGGGATCGCCCAAGAGTGCTGTGAGGACCCAGCTATTCATATCCTGGAGCTGGGCACATGGGGAGCCCCAGGCCGGGTGGCTTAGGGAAGCTCTGGGTGTGCACAGACGGGGCCTATAGAGAGGGGCTTCCCCACAGTGGTACAGCGAGCACATGGCAGTTGTGCCCTTGGAGTGGAGGTGGGCAATCCTCACTCTGAACAGTGCACGGCCACGGAAGGGCTGGTATGTACACGTGTACGTGTGCGGCGCACGAGGATAACACATGTGTCACATTGCACGTGCCGCCTCGAATGCCAGGGGGAATCTGAGATGCTGGCTCGTGCTGGGGTGGGCAGTTCGTAGCAGGACCAGAAAGTGGCGATGTGGAAAAGCAGCCCCTATTAACCCTTCGCTGCCTCCTCTCTCTGCAGTGGAGCGCCGGACGGAAGCCGCTGCTGGCAGCACCTGCTACAATCTCGTGGTGTCCCGGACCGAGGCCTTCCACCAGGAGCTCAGCGTGATGAGGGCTGAGCTGAGACTCTTCGAGAAATCTCTCAGCACTCAGGCTGTCTCCAGACTCAATGCCTCCTGGCCGTCTCGAGTAGAGCTCTACCAGCTGCCGGAGCCTGGGCAGCGCAACGGGCACCCCAAACTCCTGCATTCCTACGTCCTCGATGCCACGACCCTGAGCCTCGACCTGGGGGCCGCTGTCCGGCATTGGGCAGCGAGCGCGGAGCAAAGGCTCCATCTGCAGCTGGTGTTCGCTGCAGACATTTCTGCCTTTCTGGCCACCAACCGAACCAGCCAGGGGGCTGAGACGCTGAACCTAGAGGTGGAAACCCAGGAGCACCTGGGCTCCAGGCCGAGGAAAGCCAGGGCGCTAGAGGAGGAATGCAGAAAGAGTGATGGGAAATGTTGCCTCAAGTCCCTCAAAGTGTCTTTCCAAGACATCGGCTGGTCCGACTGGGTGATCGCCCCAAACAGCTACTACATGAAGTTCTGTGAAGGGTCTTGCCCTCACAACTACAAGCCGGCCAGCATGCACGCCCAGATCAAAGCCCGAATGCACACCCTGTCCAAAGAGACGCCTGCCCCCTGCTGCGTGCCCGCTGGCTACGACCCCATGGTGCTCATGCACTACAACAGCGACGGGAGACTTGTCTCCACGCTCTTCGAGGACATGATCGTCACCAAGTGTCACTGTGCCTGAGGGCGCACGCAGGAGCCCCGTTACCAAACGCCGCTGGCCCAGCTAGTCTCATGGCAGAGCCGAGCGAGGCAGCCACTGACGTGCTTCTTAAAGACCTGCCGTCTGACGCAAAGTTCCCCTGGGCGCAATGGCATGGGCGCGTTTACAGTCAGACCCCTGGCAGCCAAGGCCCACTGCATTGACCCACGCGCCCCTCCGTGCCCCTCCTGCCAGCAGCTAGTTCAGACACCAGCAAACAGGCCTGTTCGCGTCTCAGCTCCCCTGCATCCTGTGCAGCTTGGAACTGGCTGGATGTGGCTCGGGGACACTAGTGTGGCCAGAGTCCCTGCAGCCTTGTTGGGTGCAGCGCAATCACCAAGGGCAGGGCCTGCCAGTCCCAGCAGGGTCCTGTTCCGGCTGCACCATGGTCACTTAGCCCCCTCCTCCCTATGTGCCTGGGGAGGTGGGTTCTTCCCCCCGTAGACGGATAAACCCCAGAGGCAGGTTTCCGCAGGGCTGCTCCCTGGGGGCTCATGCCACCTAAGAGTCTGAGCAAAATGTGCACTTTAGTAGGGATTTATTTATACCCTCCCCTTATTTATTGCTAAGTTATTGGGGTTAGTGCTACAGAAAGATCCTGGTTTTGTATATTTATAAGACATCGCGGTGATGATGGAACCAAATAAACTTCTCAGTGAAAAGAGCAGGCCATGGTGCGCTCCTCTGTCCGCTAGCCGCCCGGGTCCCTTCTGGTTCGGTCGCTGCCAAACAGAGCAAAACCCTGGCTGTGCAGAGCGCCTGGGGCAGATTCCAGTTCTGCACAGCCATCCAGCCTTGCTCTGGCGGGGACCCCGTCCTGGGGCGACAGTGCCTGAGGCTCATGCAGCCCTTGACTGTTCTGGGGAGCGCTGATCAGGGCCCTTGTTTCTTCTGATGTGGACAGCAGCCCGCTGGGAGCTGGACTCGCTCCGCACAGGCCGCGGGAGCAGTCCCTTCCCATCCAGGTGGCCCTGAGAGCGAATGCTCCATGTGCTGGGACCAGGCCCTGACCCATCCATTCTGCTGAGCAGGGGCAGGCTTGGCCCAGCCATTTACAGAGAGATGGCTCCCCCGTGCCACTTCCGATCCCCGAGCCCCCGGCTGCATCTACAGGAGCACTTCCCGTGATCCCCGCTAGCCCTGGCCCTCTACCAGCCTGCCCCGACCCTGATCCCAGCAGGTGAGGGGCCAGGGGGCTGAAAGTGCTAATACAGGTGGCTCCTTTGCTCTGGGGTTGCTTCATTCTGGCCAGAGGCACAAACTCCGGAGCTGGTGCCTCGTCCCCTCCCGTACTGGCTGCCAGCTGCCCTGCCCCCCTCTGATCTTGGGCTGATCCCATCCCCTATGGGGAGCTGGTGGAGACGCCCCTCAGTATAACCTCCCTTCCCTGGGCTTCACTCTGGGCCGCCACCCCCAGCACCCAGTGGACCTGCTGCCTCGGCCCCGGGTGCAATTCCCACGCCTCCGGCTACTGCGGCTTCTCAGCAGGTGTCGGCTCTAGATGATGAAACTGCCGCACATGGGCAGCATTGTTCTGCTGCGAGTAATCGCCCAGGTTCCCGAACTAACCAACGGCTCCCCCGGGGAGCGTTAACCCCTCGCTGACTGCTGAGAACTTCCCTCTGCACCCACGGCTGGGACCAGGCCTTGCCATGGGCAGGCTCCTGCTGGCAGGGAGAGCACTGAAAGGGGGCTGGTGGCAGAGTGGTTCTCGCGCTCCTAGGAGCCGGGTCAGTGGTGGGTGGGGTTCACCCCCTTCTCCCAGCACAGGTGGCAGCCTGCGTTGCCCCACGTACGCGGCCCCAGCACTACCTGGGCGGGCTCCCAGGCAGCGAGGAGGCAGGTTGGGTTCCTTGCCTGCCATTCAGCCGCAGTCTCTCTGCCAAGGGGCTGAGCCAGAGACATGTGCAAACAGCATCCCTGCCTGCTGGCTTCGGCCCTGGAACCCGGCACTGCCGTAACCCCTGGGGTTCAGCCCTTCAGGTTACTCCCACATCCCCCTTCCACTGTCAGTGGGTCACTTTCTGCTTCCCCAGCGTCACCCGCTGCCTGGCATCCCTCCCAGCCCCGGACTCTCGCAGCCAGCGTCACCCCTGTCACTTTCCCTGCCGGCTCCCCAGCCGGATACCATGGGGCAGGGTCAAGCCTTACATGGAGAACTGGCTGTGAGTCCCACCGGCTCTGCTGTGGCCCCGCCCAGCTCCTGTGCGGGAAGGGATAGTGGCAGGTGAGTAATCGCTGCGTGTTGTCCTGGAAACCTTTGATTTGTTTGTGTCCTTGAAATTGTGATGCTGCTTTGCATTCGGCCTTGAGCTCGAGATCCAAGGCTGAGGAACTTCCTTCACCCTGCTTTCCAGAGAGCGTCACAGCCAGGGCAGGGGCGAGGGAACACACGAGCCAGCCAGCTTCCCCGGGCTGGCAGGATCCCAAGCTGGCTGGCAAAGCACTGCCGCAGGTGAGGTGGGACGCCCGTCTGTCTATGGACAGCTGCAGAGAGCACGGATACAGCGAGTGCAGGCTGGGGCCCAAAGAGATGGCTGGGCCTGTCCTCTGATCAGCTGCCCCCGTCCGTGTCCCTTCCCAGCATGACCCCCGTGACTTCTCTCCCCAGCAGGCCCGACCCCTCCTGGTCCAGGAGCCGTGTTCTCTGGATCACAGCGCCAGCCTGCCGAGCTGGGGGGCTCAGGCTCTTCCTCCAGGGCCCACGGGGACTGGGGCGGGGAGAGTAAATGCCCCAAAGGCCTCTGCATCTCTGCTCCCCCAGAGTCAACTGCTTCCTTCCCATTAGGGGTGTGTTAAGATCCCTTGCACAAGGGGACAGACACCCAGACAGCCCCTCCTGCTGCTAGGTACTGCATGTGGAAATGTGTGGCAGCTCGCAAGTGCCCCAGAGCGGCGGGGTGCCAGGGCCAGTGTTCCAGGAACCTGTCTCTGCTTGAGCTTCCTTGTAACTAGGCCCTGCTGCAATGCAAGCTGCACCCAGGGGTGCCAGGCAGAGCGCTTGGAGGGCTAATTCCAGCGCTCTCCACTGTGTGTCAGCGTTGGGCCGATCCCCGGGGGCTCAGCACGCACCAATGCACGCTGCACACTGTCCACTGAGCGATTTCTCACCCAAGGGTCAGCCCCGCACCGCGTGTCCCGTTCAGAAAGTTGGGAACCAGGAGCCCCCTTTCATGGGACGCCCCCTCCCCCCAGCAGGGTCTGTAATGGTAACAATTTGTGCTGTTTCTTCTGCTCTTAGCCACAGACTCGTGTTTCTTAGGCCTGGTCTACACCAGGAATTTATTGGGGTACCGCTTCATCTCTTGGGGCGTGAAAAATCCACCTGCCTGAGAGACGCCCCCAGCCCGACCTCACCCCCGTGCAGCCCGGCGCTCGGTCCCTGGCAGCGACCTAGCAACCTAGCCCCCGCCTCTCGGCAGGTGGGTTACCTGCGTGCTGGGAGAGCCCTGGGCATGGGCAGCGTCTGTGCAGAAGTGCTGCCATTTCCCCAGCACTCCCCAGACACTGGCTCTGTGACTGCAGTGGCACCCAGGGTCTGGGGTGTTCCCAGCACTGGGTCCCTGTCCCTGCTCCATCCGGTGATGGTGGGAGCCGAGGCAGCCCTGGGCTCCTCGCCCGTTCTGCTACGGCAGCTGCTTTCCGCTGCCCTTTCGGCAGGGCCAGGGTTTGTTGTTCTACCTGTTTATGGCTTTATTGATCAGGAGGCTTCTGTCCCCGAAGGCCGGTGTGCAAACACGTGGCACAAAGTCCCAGCAGCTCAAAGGGCCAGCACTGCCGGTAACGTCTGCCCCAGTGCACCCAGCCCAGCACATCGCCCCTCTGCTCAGCAGCCTCCGCGACAGGTCACGAGGCGGCTCTCGAACGGAGCTCTGCCTGGAAACGGCTGGGCTGAAGGATGCAGCCTCAGCCCGTTATCATCCCACAGCACTGGTTCCGTAGCTGGGGGGCAGAGTCGGGGGGGCTGTCATAGCAGCAGGAGCCTGAGCCCCCGGGAAATGAGTGGGGGGGGGCGCGCAGGCTCCCGTGGGTTCCCAGAGCTGGTGCCTGGCTCACTGGCGGGCAAAGGCCGCGGTTCGGTTTGGGCTCCGGCTGTGCGGGGCTGACAAATGGGGGTTTGACGCTGGACGGTCTAGTGCCCTGGCGCCGGGCGGGGGGGCAGCCTACGGGTTCGCCACTCCCTGGGAATCCCCGAAATCCAGGCTGTCATGGGGCCAGCCCCAGGGGCCTGCAGGGCAGGTTCACCTGCTCCCACACCGGGGGAGGGGGCTCGTCACAGGGGCAGGGTGGAGCGCCACACTCTGCCCCCCACGGGGGGCTATTCCCTGCTCCCCGGCATGGCTGGGCCTGGCTCCAAGCCAGGCTTGGCCGGGTTAATGTTTACTGCACCCTTCATGCCAGTAGCACCCCTTATCGGAGTGATTATTAGGTAATTTATTAGATAAGGCACTTCTGCCCCGGGCGCGTGCCGCCAGCCAATGGCCGAGAGGGGGGTGATGGCTGGCAGTTGGGATGGCAGAGAACCTGCCTCGGTCTGCATGGGAGCAGTGCCCCCACATCCCCACCCCACTCTCTCTGCTATGGGGTTGGGGCAGGCCTACCCCACCCGGCCCCCTCCATACGGGGTCACCAGCGGGGGCCGTTGGCCCCATTTGCTGTCTGGTGGGAGCCCCAGGCTTCGCCCCCCGAGGCCCCGGCACTAGCCAGAGCGCGGTTACCATGGGTGTGCTCGGCCGGCTCCTGGCACTCACGGCCCTGGCGCTGGGGTACCTAGCAACTGAGCTCCTGCCTGCTCTGTGCTGGGCCCAGCACGTACGAACCAACCACCGTGGGCGGGCGAGTGAGTTGTAGCCGTAGGGGCAGCTCCGCCTGTAGCCCCCGGCCCGCCCCTGCTCTGACGCTGGCTCTGTCCCATGCGGGCTCCCCTGGTCCCACTCCCAGCAGCATGAGGGGCAGGGCCCCATGGCATCAGCCTGCACTCTCCCATGCGGGGGGCGGTTTGCTCCCCCTGCCACAGGCCACACACTGATCTCAGCTGGGGGGGACTCGCTCTCCGCTCCCTCCCCGCCGGCCTGGAGCCTCTCAGGGAAGATCCAGGCTTCATTCACTAGCATCAGGCCGGGAGCTCGGACCCAGGGCCCCCAGCTCGGCCTGTCACCCGCGCCCAGGGCCCAGGCTGCCCAGGCTTCTGCTGGGAGGCCCAGGCTGGGCTGCCATGGACGCAGCATCATCCCCAGGGGATTGTTCTCGAGGGCTGCGGGGTTGGGGTCCTGCCCACCCCCGCCTCCCCACTCAGGAGAGGCCCAGCGCCGGTGGTGGCAGGCTGGGTGGAGGCGCATTGACTGGGAGAGCAGAGGGCTGCTGATGGAGACTAAGGGGCAGCGGTCCAGCTGGGGGAGAAGGTGGCACTCTGCCTGGCTGGGCTGTCCCTGCTGTTGGTCCCACGGTGTATTCGAGGGCAGCCGAGGGCGCGCCTGCCGCTGCTCTGAGCGGGATGCACAGCACCGTGGCCGGGAGCCCCTCGGAGCCAGGCTCTGGCCTGTGAGAATCCGGCAGGCTGGTGCCTGGGAGTTCAAAGCCCACAGGGAGCTGACGCCAGCATCTTCCCCTCCCTCCCCTGCAGCTGCTGCTTGCTGGTGGCCCCTTTGCAAGGCTGAGCAATCACCTGCCGAGGCGGGCGGCCCCTCCCAGGTGCCAAGGTGCTGGAGATGTCAGCGGTTCTGCCCAGGAAGGCGTGTGCACTGCTCCCTCCACACGGCTCCCTGGAGCCTGGCCCCCTCCCCCGCGGCACTGCCACGTGAGGCTCCACAGGACGCGTTTCAAAGGCCAAGTGACGAGCACAGAGTCGGGCCGTCCCAGGGATGCTGCCCAGCCCGTCATTCGTAGCACGCTGGGCTGCCACTGCATGGCACCCTGCCCTGACTGCTCTGGCCTAAAGGACAGTCCTGGCGCACCCTGCCACCCGCATGGTGCTTTGGCAGAGGGAGAGGGCAGTTTGAAGAGGCGCATTGCCCAGACTTCTTCTTTGGGCTTTATCCTAAAATGCTGGGTAGTCTTGAGCAGCTGCCCCCTTCTACCCCAGAGGTGGTTGCATTTCAGTGGTGGGTAAACGCACCTGCACCCTGTTTGCACCTTACTGGCCCCGGTGTTTCCAGGGCCCCGGCAGCTAGCCCCAAATACAACAGAAAGCAGGTCAAGCCCAGGGGCACCTGGCCTTCCTGTGGCAGTGCTCAGCAGGGCAGCGTTAGTGCAACCAGCAAGGGGTGCGCCCAGCCCATGGTGCCAGGTGCCAGCTCGACACTCAGCCGGGAGTGATCATGGACCCGGCCGGCTAACACAGGCCCTGCCGGGCTCGCCCCAACTTGCTGGGCTGCATTCTGCAGCCAGCCTCCTGAGTGGACAGACGACCCTGCCTGCCTCGCGCTCCCTTTCCCCATTCCTTCTCCTTCCCCTCCCTGTGCCCCCGGGACTAGGAGACCTGGTGCCAGGGCTGAGTTTCTGCACTGCACCCCTGCCCTTGCAGCCTAAGGAGGAAATGCTGCCCCTGCCCCTGGGCACCATTGTTCCTGGCTGTGCGGAGTAGGGTGCCACCCCATTCTGCCCGGGGGCATGGAGCAGTGTCGTGTGCCCCCGTTCTGCCCGGGGGCATGGAGCAGTGT
>NW_020664545.1:1478172-1483662 GCF_002925995.2 Terrapene triunguis
GAGCAGTGTCGTGTGCCCCCGTTCTGCCCGGGGGCATGGAGCAGTGTTGTGTGCCCCCGTTCTGCCGGGGGGCATGGAGCAGTGTTGTGTGCCCCTGTTCTGCCCGGGGGCATGGAGCAGTGCCGTGTGCCCCCATTCTGCGCAGGGGTAAATGGGAATCAGGCTCCCAGTCCTGCTCTGTGTAACCCACACACACCTCCTGGTGTGGTTCTGGCCCATCTAGTGGCACCGAGGCCACTGAGAGAGAGAAAATGAGTCTGCTCTCCTGCCTTAGCTAACGGCCAGGTGGCTTTTAGCTCATGCTGTAGTGGCTCATGCACTAAGCTCCAGAGGTCCCAGGTTCGATGGCCTTGCTGTGTCACAAGATGCTGCAGCTGGGGACAGTTCCACTTTGAGCCCCAGCTAAGATGCATCATCGTGTTCTCAGCTCCAGTTCTGTCTGACTCGCTGGCCCGGGGCCAGGTGGGAGCACCAGAGTTCACCGTCACTTCTGTGCCAAGACCAGCGGCAGCGTGCCGGTGACACCCGCTCTGGGCCGAGGCTCCAGGTACGTCCCTAGCACCCCTCGCCGCAGACGCTGAGTGCAGAAGGCTCAGCCTCACTGCCCGCCCCAGAGTGAGTAGGCGCCTTGGCCAAGGTCACCCGCGGGCTCGTGGCAGGAATCGAGCTGGGCGGCCCCCAGCGCTCTCTCCATTAGACCCTCCTGCCCCCGGGCCCGATGCCTGAACTTGCCCCCGGCCGGAGGCAGCATCAGAGCTCTGCCATGGTAACGAGTGTGATGTCACACGCAGGCCTGTGCCCTCATGGCGTGATGACATCATATGGAGGGAGCTGGGGGCAGAAGCTTTGTGCCAAACGCTGGACTTCTGCAGCGAGTCGCCCTGCCCCACCCCGCCGTGAAAGGCTCGCCCCCTGGGAGCCGAACAAGCCCTCGCCCCGTAGCACGCTGGGCACAAATCCCCTGCAGTGGGCTCGGTAGGGCAGGCTCAGGGTGGGCCCCGTGCTGCCCCCCGCTCTGCTCTGGGGCAGGCAGAGCCCTTGAGCACCTGTCATTTGCCCTCCCTGTTCCCCCTGGATTCTCTGCTCTGACGTGCGGGCGGCAGGGCTGCCCCTAGGCATCCTGGGCCACGGGGACCCAGAGCGGGTGGCACACTGCATGCCAGCCCTGCCCCCTCCCTGCAGGCTCCGGGGTGACTCCTGGTGTGATGCTGCCCGAGGGCAGAGTGCGAGCAGGGCTGCTGCCCCCACCAGCCAGCCCCACCCACCCGCAGCCTGGGCACTCCCAGCTGTTGCCTGGGCAGGGCGGAGCCGGTGGGCAGACCCCAGGGCTGGCATAGGCCTCTCATGGCACTGCCAGTGCGTTGCATGGGGAAGTTAGCCCAGCACTAATAGTTCCTTCTCCAGCAGCCGCCCTCGCTGCTCCTCTCACCCCTGCCCGCCTCCCGGGCAGTCACTGAGCTGGTCCCAGGATTGCAAGGGCTAGATCCAGCCACGTATTCGCCAGGGCCCCGGGGCCGCCTCCACTGTGGGGCGCATGCATGGGGCTGCTCAGCCTGGCCATGGGGCAGTGCCAAGGGGCGCCAGGCCCAGGCCTCGTAAAGAGATAGGGGGGCTCTGCGGGGCTCAGCCCACCCGATGGATTCTGCTCCCAGCTTCCCGCTTTGCCCACCATGCCTGACACCCCCCCCCCCGCCCACACGGCTGGAGCCTCTCACTTGCCCGGCCTCACTGCAGCAGTGTCACTGGCACACAGGGGCGAGCGGAGAATCAAGCCCAATGCTGGAAGGCCGTCGGCAGGGCTCTGGGTGTTAGCCCCCCAGCCCTGGGAGCAGTCTGTGGCCAGGCCCTGCGTGGCGGGAGCCCCTGCAGGTCCCTGGGGCTGGCTGGAGCCGGGCGAGACCCGTGGCCCAGAACCTTGCACTGGGTGCGCCAGGGCCCCAGCGAGGGGCAGAGCCGCCCCGAGCGGGGATGGGGGGAGGCTCTGCACTGCCCCCCCATCCCAGCAGGCTCTTTCTCCTGCCATCCCAGCCGTGCGCCAGGGCTGGGGCGTCGCCCTCCTGTCCGTCCAGTGCGCCGGGCGCGGCTGTCAGTGCCTGACTCTGCTCCGTGGAGCTGTGCACCTCTGGCAATGGGACAGTGCGTCCCTCACGCCACCCCCCCCCCCCGGCCTGCAGGGCCTCGTCCCCCTGCCCCCGGCTTGGCCAGGCGTGCTGCAGCTCTAACGTGTGAGCTGTGGCTTGCAGCTTCTCTCCGGGCCAGGAAGCGTCTGACCTCAGCCCCTCACAGAAGAGACCTGCGAAGGGATGGGAGCGGCTCAGGCGTGCGGGACGGGGGAGGGGGGGAGCAGAAAGAGGCTTTGCCTTTAAAAATAACCCTGGTGTCAATCCCATAATAGCTGCTCAGAGCGAGGTGTGGGTAGAGCCTGTTGGGGCGGGACGGCATGTGATGGACTCGGCTCGCTGGGCCTGCAACTGGGTCACCCTGCGCCCAAACAATCCGCAGCTGCAGAGGCAGGGGGGCTTCTGGGCAGGCTCAGGAGTGCTGAGCCCCCCCTGGTCCCCATGACCAGCAGCCTCCACCCCCAGACCCTACTCTGGTGCAGTTGGTCTCTGGCTCCCCTCGGCGGCTGTGTGTGGAAGTGCAGGGCCACAGGTAACATCAGCGTCTCCCACCCACGTGGGGCAAAGGGACAGAAGAGGCCGGGCACAGCGCGGTGCGGCCAGGCAGGAGCAAGGGTGGGGGGGGTGTCCCCAGCTCCCCACCGTGCATTTCCCTCTCCCTAGCACTGGGGATCTGCTCCCCTGCGCTGAGCAAGTCTCGCCGCCTGCCCTAAGTTCAACCCTCTTCCACAGGGCCAAGGACCCTGCACGGAGCCGGGCGCCGCGGCGGAGCCAAGCCGAGTCCTCGCTCGGTGCGCCAGAGGGAGGCTGCCCCCCATGCTGACCATAGCAATGGGGCAGGGCGCTGGGCCCTAAGGTGAATGACTGGAGCCCTCCTGCCCAGCACAGAGCCTTGCAGATCCTGCCCCGGGGTTTGGGGGAGGGGAGGCCCCCTGTGGCCGGCTGGAGGGCAGCGTGGCTACTGACCCTGCGAGGTCGAGGAGGGGGCGGGTGGGCGCTGCAGCACGCTGGCTCCTGGCTACAATCTCTTTATTGAGCTTGGTGCATACAGCAAAGGCACACGGGGCGGGCGGGTCCCCCACCCCAGGAATCCCCACGACACACCATGGCCTGGCTGCCTTGAGCCCTGCTCGGGCGCATCTCCCTCGATTCCTGGAGCCCCAGCGCTCCGGGTCCCTCCTTTCCAGTGAGGCCCCACTTCCTCTGGGAATCGGCTCTGTCCTGCCTGTCCCCTTCCTGTGTCCCTTGAGGGGTCCGCTGGGCTGCTCCGTGGGGTGGCCGCGTGCCGTCTCCCCGCCATAAGTGTATCCCCCCCGCAGTTCCCAGGTGCAGAGGAAACCCCATGGTGTTTGGGTCCCAGCAGCGGCTCAGCCAGCCTGGCGCAGAACCAGGCACTTTGGCAGGAGAAGCGGGAGCTATTTCTGGAGGAATTTGCAGCCTGATGCAGGGGTAGGATCCCCTCCCCCGCCCCGTGGGGGGGCTCTCCCTCTCAATGGGGAAGGGGAAATTCCAGCCCCCCCAGGGGAAACCTGAGCTGTCTGCATTCCAGTGGGGCTGGACTGGGGCTGGCTGCAGGGTAATACCCTGGGGGCGGGAAGCAATTGCCAGGTGATTTTGCTTTAATTGGGATCCCCAGCAGCCCCTCCCCGGGGCGTGACACATGGTCACAGCTACTGAACGGGACTGTAGCCCCCCCGCGGCCCGAGCCCGCTCCCTAAAGACAGCCGGGGCTGGGGTGCCTCCGGGCGGGCGGGCGGAGGGCTCATTTGTCCGGGACGATGTACACCTCCTCGGCGTCACTGGGCTCGGGGAAGCTGCTGTTGTACAGCTGCTGGGTGTTGGCGTAAACGGGCTGGTCTCCGCAGGCGTCGCTCTCCATGTAACACTCCTCGTCCACCGGCTGCTGGACTCTGCGACAGACAGTGGAGAGGGCCCTGGGTTACCCTCCGGGCGTGGGCTAGGGCCTGTGCCACCCGCTCCTGTGCTTAGCGCCTGGGGACAGCCAGTGCCAGCCCCAAAGGCTCTATCCCCTGGCTGGCTGGTCAGCCTGGGGTGGCTCCATCGATGGGGGTTAAGTGGAGAGAACTGGGCCGAGACGCGTTTACACGGCAGTGTCTGGGTGGCGCGCAGTCTGCCAATGCCCCGGCGAGGGGGAGCTGAGGCCAGGGGGAGCTGGGGTGACCTGCCCTAGGGCCTGCGGGGGGCTGTGGCAGAGCCCAGGTCTCCTGGCTAGCGCCTGACCCGCTGGACCGGCCTTCCGCTCCATGTCAACGCTGCCCCAGGGTGCATGGGTGAGACGGATTGGGCCCCAGCTCCTGGAGATGTGGCAGTCCCAGGGCCACGGCTCCTAGCACAGGGGAATGTCACCCCCGCGTCTGGAGTCTGGTCACAAGCTTCTGGTCTTTTTATCCAGGAAACTGACTTTGTCGCAAGAATTTCTCTGTGGCAAATTCAGACAGCAGCTGCAGGGGCAGGGGTAGGTTTGTGGGATGTGGTATGGAGTGACATGTGACTGACTCGGGGGACGGAGTGCCATGGCAGGGCCTGGGGGGGAGGGGGAGTGCGCCGTGGCAGGGCCTGGGGGGAACGGAGCGCCGTGGCAGGGCCTGGGGGGGGGGGGAAGGGCGCCACAGGCAAGGGCCGGGGGGGGGAACGGAGCGCCGTGGCAAGGCGTGGGGGGGGGAGCACCGTGGCAGGGTCTGGGGGGCAGGGACTGACTCACCCATCATGCCCCGAGGGTGACAAACGAGGTGTTGTTCTCAAACCACCTCCCCAAACTTCCCATATTTGTTAATTTCGTCGGATGCTGTTTCACCATCCCAGGTTTCAGCAAAGCAGCGGGGTTAACCCCTCCCCTGCCAGTCAGGCCGAATCCCCTGGCTCTGCAGATTTGCCAAGACAAGGTTGCCCCATGGGCGGGGGGTGGAGGGTGCGGGGGAGGGGAGGGAATTAGCCAGGATGTTGCTTAAAACCCTCCTCTGCTCTTGGATGAAGCCAGAACCCAGCCTCAGCCTGCTGCAGCCCTAGGCGCATCAGGGCGGCTCACCCGGCTCTTGACGGCTGGCCTGTTTCACCCGGATGCTGGGTGGTGGCTCCTTGGGTTCCCAGAGTGTTTAAAGGATTAAGAGCCACCCAGTGGAGGCTCTGTTTCTAAGGGGCTCGGACTGAGCCCACGAGCCCGACCAGCCAGACATGGCTCTTGTCTTAAATAACCCAAACTCAGAGAGGAAGGCAGGTGGCTACCCCCTCGATCTATCTATCTATCTATCTATCTATCCCCATCCACCCCCTCGATCTATCTATCTATCCCCATCCACCCCCTCGATCGATCTATCTATCTATCCCCATCCACCCCCTCGATCGATCTATC
>NW_020664545.1:1483672-1519965 GCF_002925995.2 Terrapene triunguis
ATCTATCTATCCCCATCCACCCCCTCGATCGATCTATCATTGCCCCCTCCCCATGGATGCAGCCTCCCAGGTTGCCTGCTCTGAGGGAAGGGGACCTGGTGCCCCAGGGATGCTGCCTTGGGGGGTTCACGCTGAGTCGGTGCTCACCTGTACTGTGGTCCCTTTCTCTCCAGACACTCGTATTGCCCTACTGGCTGGGAGTGGCCAATGAAGACATTTTCATAGTCGCTGGCCTGGCCGGGGCCCGTCTCTGCGTTGCGGCTGATGTAGCGCGGCTGGCCGTGGGGGATGGATGCGGTGGATTCCCGCTTGCTGTGGATGACAGAGGCCTGTCTCCTCCTCCTGAGCAGGAACAAGACCACACCCAGGCCCCCCACCAGCAGCAGCACGGCCAGCAGTGAGCTGGTGATGGCCACGCAGAGCGGCGTGCAAAGAGGCTGGCACTCCTGCGTGTTGAACTCGGTGACGTTGACGATTCCCTCCCCTGAGAGGCAGTGGCAGGTGCGGTTCGTGCTGTTGGTGGGGCTCCTGCAGTGGCTGACCACGCTCCCCACGACGTCGCACTTGCAGTCCACGACCAGGCTCTGCAGGCTGCGCGGGAAGGCGCTGGCTGGGACTGAACGCAGCGGGTTGCCCTGGAGGCTCAGGCTCCGCAGGTTGGTGGCGTTCTTGAAGAACTCCGTGGGTAGCTCCCACAGCTGGTTGTGCTGCAGGTAGAGACGCTCGAGACCACGTGCCTGGGAGAGGAAATCCCGGGGAAGGCTCTGCAGGCAGTTAAAGGACAGATCCAGCATCTCGACCGACCTCCCCACCTGGGCGGAGCCATTGATTTCCTTGATGCCACAGTTGCTGAGGTTCAGCGAAGTCTTGCTACTGAATTCCGACCAGTCCTGGTCCACACAGGAGCTTGAATTTGGAGACTTCAAGTAACATGCCCAGCCGGACGGCACGCTGTGCAGGAGGAGCAGGGCTGCCAGGAGTGCCAGCATCTTCCTAGCCGGGAAGCAAGACACAAGCAGGCTGTAAACGGGGGTGTTGCAGCAGGACAGAGATGAGGGGAGGAGAACACCCCTTCGGTCCTAACTGCTCCATGCCCCAGGCAGGCCTGCTCCATCCAGGCTCCCCCACTGGCGAGAGGACGCTGCAGCGACTCCTGGTGCATTGTGCCCCAGGCCCAGGCAGCGCTAGCCCCAGCAGAGCCCCTCGCGTGCCTGCCTGCCCATTATGCAAAGGAGGTGGTGGAAGGGAACGGGAGGGGTGGGGGAGAAGCGGGGACTGCTCCCCAGTATCGCTCTGCATGCCCCAGGAGCCCTGGCTCCCCTCCCCCCAGGCACGGGCTGTGGTCGCACCGATATACTTGGAGTGAAAAGAACAGGAGTCCGTGTGGCACCTTAGAGACTAACACATTGATTTCAGCGTAAGCTGTCGTGGGCTACAGCCCACTTCTTCGGATGCATAGAATGGAACACACAGACAGAAGATATTTGTACATACAGAGAACATGAAAAGGTGGAAGTACGCAGACCAACTGTAAGAGGCCAATCAATTGAGATGAGCTATCAGCAGCAGAAAAAAAAAATTGATTGGCCTCTTACAGTTGGTCTGCGCACTTCCACCTTTTCATGTTCTCTGTATGTACAAATATCTTCTGTCTGTGTGTTCCATTCTATGCATCCGAAGAAGTGGGCTGTAGCCCACGACAGCTTACGCTGAAATCAATGTGTTAGTCTCTAAGGTGCCACACGGACTCCTGTTCTTTTGGCGGATACAGACTAACACGGCTGCTACTCTGATACTTGGAGTGGGCGGGCGCCTTGGTGAAAAGTAGAGCTGGGGAAGCAGCCGCTCTGCAGTCACAAGCCAGTGGCTTTGTGGGGAGAGGAGGGAGGTGGGGCGGAGAGCAGAGCTGAAGAAGGTCGGGGCAAATGGAGCTAGAGACAGCAGAAATGCTCTGTGCTCTGGCCTGAGCACGGGGAGCATTGGGGGGGGGGGGGCTGCACTCCGGCTTGGCCCCGGCCCCATCCCCATCCCCATCCCCGTTTTCTCTAGCGGACGATCATTCTGGGATGAGGGGCAGCTGTTTTGCGGGGCTGGGGGTTGAGTGCCAGCCCTTTAGCTCAGCGGGACTCTCTGCAGGCTGCCAGCCCTGGGGGTGCTTGGAGGAGGGGCCCGCACCCGCAGGGTTACTGCTGTCCCTGGAGGGAGGGATGCCCGGCCACGACCCAGGGCGATGGAGTTGGGGCGGACGGCCCCCCGGGAGCAGAGGCGTCGTGGGCGATTCGTGGGTGGTCTCCTAGGCATTCACCACTCCGGCCATTTGCAGGGAAGGTCCCAGCCACGACGCTGCCTCTGCCCTTCAGCACCACAGGCAGCCCCCCCCCCCCCCCCCCGTGCCAGCCTCTTGCACCTTGTCTGCTCAGAGCGGCTGAGGGTGAGGATGGGGCCGCCTGGCCATGCCCTGCTGAGACAGCTGCTGGCTTGTGGCTAACGGGCACTCCGCTCCCCTGACGTTCACACCTCCCCACGTCGAGTGAGCCCGGGCACCCCGCGCTGCTCGGTGGCACAGGGCGAGAGGCACCTGCCCGCTGGCCCTGTCCCCATCCTGCCCCATGGAGCCCCCTGCCCTGTACCTGAGCTGTCGCCTGCCTCCTGCCCTCGGCTGCGTCTGCTCCTCTGCTGTGCGACTCGGCGGCTGGACAGAAGAGGAACCGGCAGTTCCTCTCCTGCTGGCCAGAGCTGTCACAGCGCGGGGGAGGGGAGCTCGGTGGTGTAGCTAGAGAGCCAGGACGGGGCTTGGGGAGCAGGAGGGGAGCCCTGCCCTCACCAGCCATCCCGGGCTGTGTGCTAGCTCTGGGCTCCTCCCTTCTCTGCCACTTTCCCTTTGCTTTCGTTTTTCAGTCTGGCATCCCCCCGCGCTGGGCGCTGCCGAGCGAGGGGCGTCTGCCGGGCCCAGGTCAGAGCAAGGCCGTGCCGTCCTGGCACATCGGAGCCAGGCAGCAGGGCCAGGACAGTGGAGATTGGAGCGGCCCCATTAGGGAGGCTAACTGGAGAGTCCCTGTCGGAGTGGGGGTGCTGGGGGGCTCCCAGCTCTGGGGTGAGGCCCCGCTGGGTAACATCACAGACCCTGCAGAACAACGAGGGAGTGAGACGGGGGGGGGGCAAGGCTGGGCCTTTCAGCACCGCTGGGGGGTTGCCCCAGCACTACCCTCGGTGTGAAGGGCCTGCACAGAGGGGGAGAGTGCCCGAGCGTGGGCACTGCTGCCGTCCTGTGCCATGGCATGGAGCTCCTGTCCACTGCCCACAGGGAAGGGGGCAGGGGGCCCAGGCTTGCAGGCCCTGCCCCACCAGTTCCTGATGCCCCAAGACGGAGCATGGCGCTGACTCGGCATCCCGGGCCCAGGAAGGAAGTGAGGGTTCTGCTCAGATGTCACAAGGAGCAAATGAAAACTGTGAAACCCGCCCCCCCCCCCCCCCGCCACGCAGGAGAAAATGCTGAGCGAAGGGCAGCTGCATGCAGAGGTCAGCGAGCTGGGGCTGAGGGCGCCCAGGGCCTGGCGGGGGGCTTGGGGCAAAGGGCTCAGGAACCTTGTGGCCCCCCCTCCCCCCACTGACCCATAGCCTCCCTTAGCTCTAGGGTGACCAGATGTCCCGATTTTATAGGGACAGTCCCGATTTTGGGGTCTTTTTCTTATATAGGCTCCTATTACCCCCCTCACCCCCGTCCCGATTTTTCAGCCTTGCTGTCTGGTCGCCCTACTTGGCTCTCAAGGTTCTGCATGTCAGTGTCCAGTGCTCCTGGGGCCCCTACATGGAAGCCCCCTGGGCCAGTGCACCCCCTCGCCCTCTCCTCTGGCCACAGACACGCTGCCTTTGGCCCTCCCCTGCACCATGTCACTGCAGACACCCTGACCCCCTTTCCCTGGGCACTGTCTGCCATGCCGGGCCCTGGAGAGCAGCCTCCCTTGGGCTGTTGGAGGGACACAGCTCCCTCCCCTAGCAGCCCCCACCGTGGGCACCACACCCCTGACCCCTCCCGACCAGGGGCCCGGACTCCTGCTGCCCCTGCAGGGCCACTGCCAGATGCTCCCGAGCAGGCGTTAGGTGTTCCCCAAGCACCCAGCCCAGCCTGCCAGCAGGGCCAGCACATCGCAGCCTGCTGGCCCGGGCGGCCTGGCAGGGGCCGGAAGGTGCGTATCGCAGATCTCAGCCCTGCAGCTCCGGCCTGGCTCGTCCCCTTCTCACGCCTTGCCAAGTGCCTGAATCCAGCTAGCCCAGGTAACCAGAGCAGGGCCAGTGAGCCGCGCGTTCCCCAGGGTCCCTGCTGGGCTCGTAACCCGGCTTTGCTGCTGTTGTGCCCACGCTAGCGAGACTCGAGCCCCCCGGGGCAGGCCCTGGAGACAGCCCCTTTGTCTTTGATGCCAGACCCAGCTGGCGTCCTCAGCCCGGCAAGCCCCGAAGAGCCCCTGGCTCCCCTCCCCCCTTCTAGCCAGTGTCTGACTCGGGCTTGGCAGTGAATTGGGGAAGCTGGGCCGGGTGAAGCAAAGGCAGTTACAGTAAAAGCAGCTTGCAGGGGAAAGTTCTGAAATCCCCCTGGGTGGCTGCCCACAGGCCAGCTGGGTGCTCCCCCCTGCGCTCCAGGGGCAGGTTCGGCTCCCTGCTCAACGCACCAAGCAAAGGGTCCTGGAAACACGCCGGTGCATGGGCTGCTTCTGCCAGCTCGGCTCCAGCCTGGCTCCCGAGCACACGCGGCTCTCGGACGCTCACCCCCATGGCGGCACCGGGTCTGCGCGGTGTGCCAGTGAGCCAGGCTTCCCCCCCGCAGGCCCCGCAGGGAGACAGGCTGGGACGAGTCAGGGACGTTAAGGCCAGAAGGGACCATCGTGATCGGCTAGTCTGACCTGCTGCACATCACAGGCCCCAGAACCACCCCCCCACTCCTGAAATAGACCCCGAACCTCTGGCTGAGCCACTGACGTCCTCAAATCCTGGTGTAAAGACTTCCCGTTAGAGCGAATCCACCACTGACGCTCGTTTAAACCTGCAAGTGACCCGTGCCCCACGCTGCAGCGAAAGGCGAAACCCCCCAAGGTCCCTGGGAAATCCTTTCCCGACCCCAGAGCTGGATCAGTTGGACCCCGAGCATGCGGGCGAGACCCACCATCCAGACACCTGGGAGAGAATCCTCTGTAGTCACTCAGAGCAGGGGCGGGGAGTTATATGGGCCCGAGGTGCCTGGGTTCCAGCGAATTCAGGGCCCGGGGGACCCGGCTCCACCAATGTTTGGGGCCGGGTCTCCTCCCCGGCCCCACCTGCTGCCCCCGAGTGTCTCCTCCCCTGAGTGTCCCTGCCTGCCCTGGGCAGCTCCACGCTGAGCTCCTTCGCCGGCTGCAGCCAGCTACAAGGGAGCAGGGCCGGGGGCAGCCGGAGGCGGCTGCTGCGCCTGCAGAGGGAGGAGAGGAGGAGGCACATGGCAGCCCCCCCCACCCCCCCGGCAGGCGACTCTGAGTCGACTCTGGGGGGGGGGACACCTTATTCTGGCTGGACCTCCTGAGCAGCACCCTGGGGGGGCTTGGGTGAGTGTGGTGCCGGGGGGGCTGGGGAGGGGGCTGCCCTCCCCTCCCCTCCCCCGGAGCTTGCTGGTGCCGGTGGGGAGAGGGCTGGGGGGAGTCCTCCTCTCTGGCCCCCCACCCCAGCCCCAGAGCAGCCTGCCCGCTGCACCCCAAACGCCTCATCCCCGGCCCAGCCCCACACCCTGCACCCCAACCCTCTGTCCTAGCCCAGAACCCGCATCCAGCACCCAAACCTCCTCCCGCACACCCTCCCCCTCTCCCAGCCCAGAGCCCGCACCCAGCACCCAAAGCCCTCCCAGAGCCCACACCCCTCTTGCACCCAAATCCTCTCTCAGAGCCTGCACCCCAAACCCCCTCCTACATCCAAACTCCCTCCCAGAGCCCGTACCCCCTCCTGCACCCCCCACCCCCCTGTCCCAGCCCAGAACCTGCACCCAGCAGCCAAACTCCCTCCCAGAGACTGCCCCCTCCTGCACCCAAACCTCCTCCCAGAGCCTTAGGCAGGTGTGTGTGTGGGGGGGGACGACTTGGACCCGTTCTGGGCACCACCAAAAATTATACAAATCTGCCGCCCCTGACTCAGCGTCTCCCCATGTAGTGCCCATCTCCGGCCGTTGGAGACATTTACTGCTGGTTTCACAGATCGGCTGAGTCCCATCACACCGCAACCTCGGGCCGCACAGGGCTTGGGTGGGCACTTTTATTTCCCATTCGAGGGGCCGGCAGAGCCGAGGACTCGCTGACGAGTGAGACTGGGGGGCAGGAGCGGGCAGGAGGCCTGGGCGTTTCTGGTAAAGGGGAAGCTGTTGCAGTGAGGAGGGATGGTCGGGTGTGCTGAGGGGAAATCCCAGGATTGGCAATATGCTGACTCCTTAACGAGTGACGCTGGTGTGAGCCGGGAGCTCTGTGCCAACTGGCAGAGAGGGCATGAGGCTGGCAGGGATCCCCTGGGTCTGGGCTATACAGACTCGTTCACTGAATAATGGCCCGTCAGGTGGCTAAGGAAAGCCTGTGTCACACTGGTCAGCAGACGCTCTGTGGAGATACCGGGGCAGTTTGGGCTCTGCACTGGCAGCAGTCGTCTCTCGGTCTGGGCGGGAAGGCAGGTCACCGAAAGGTGGTCGCACACTTGGGGTGGGGGGTGCTTATCTCTCTGGCTGGTCGGGTGTAACGTGAGTGCTGTAGGTTCACCATGGACCCCCATTTACTGGCAAAAGCAAATCCAGACGGGGAGCTCCTGGCTGGGGTGAGGACAGTGACCGTGCAGCGCTGCAGCTGGAGAGTAGGCAGCACCCCCCCCCCCCGTTAGCCTTTGCCAAGGGGAGACAGGCTGCAGCAGGCCTGGGCTTGTGAAAGGCGGAGCTGGTGAGACGGCCTTGGGGTGCACAGCCCCTTCTTGGCCAAGAGGCAGCTTGGTAGCTGATTGTGGCACCAGACTGTTGTGATTTGCTGGGTCACCCTTTGTGTCCGGTGGTTCCGGGGCTACCGCTGCCTTCTTCACTAACGAGCCGGAGCCGGGCTTTCCCGACGAGGTGCTGGGTGTTCCGTGGCGCTGCGTGCGACGGGTGACCGGCAGCCTGCGGCGTCCCTTCCCTTTGGGCCATACGGTGCGCGGCTGGTGGGTCGGGGGCCACGGGGGCTGGCACGTGCCTGGCGCTGCCTGTGCAGGCTGAGAGGGGAGGGCCCGTGCTGCCCGTGGACGGAGGAGGTGAGGACAGCCCCGGCTCCCTCACGCGAAGGGCAGGTGCCTCAGAGCCGAGAGCTGTGCTCAAGCTTCCCCTACACATGGGGCTTTGGCTTCAGGGAGCCCAGGGGCAGGGTGGGATGTAGGTCACTGGGCGGAGGGAGGGTGCAGGGCCTCAATCACACCGCGTTCAGCTGGGCGGGCAGGCAGGGGAGGGCCCCCAAGCGCCCCAGATCCATGTGCCCAAAGATGCTGGGGGGTGCCTCTCCTGGGACACTGGGCCTGGTTCTCAGAGGCCCACGGCTCCCTCCTGTTACAGCCAGCGAGGGGTGGGGGGCAGTCAGCACCTCGCAGCAGCTGGCCCTGCTAGTGTGAGCACAGAGACATGCCCACAAACATCCTGTGTCCTGCCCCCGGCTTCACCCTGCCCCACTTCAGAGCCAGCTTGGGCGGGCAGGGTAGGCGGCATGGCTCCACGGGGGCCCTCCCAGCCCCGACCCATCCGCCAGGGAGTGTCTGCGGGTAGCCCAGCTCCTGCTCTCTGAGCTCTTCACCAGCAGCTACGGTGCCCTGGCTCCCGAGCCACGTGCCTGTTCCTCCCTGACTCTGAGCCCTGCTGGGGGGGCTCAGCGGGGGCAGTGTTGGGGCTGTGCTCTGGCCTGATGCCAGCACGTACAGAGCAGGGGCCGGGGGGCTCCAGGGGCGAGGGACCCTTTCACGCCAAGGTCCCCGGTTTGAATCCTTGTCAAGGTCTCACACCACAGGGCCGCCCCTCCTGGAAAAGGTGGGGAGGGGAGGCTCCCCACTTTGCCACGCTTCTAGGGGGACAGAGGCGCACCAAGGGCTGGGCCCCACACTGACGCTCCAAGTCCCAGCAGATGTCCAGAACCCACTGGGAAATTGGACAGGTCCTGGGGCGCTGGTGGGTCCACAGGCAGCAAACCCCATCCCCTGGCTGCACTGCCCGGGGGGATCTGTCCAGGCTGGGGGCTGCCCCACCCGGGAGCACTATCCAGGCCTTAACTCTGAGCCCCCTTCGGAGCTGGGCCCAACCCGCTGCCCTCCATGGGGGAGCCGCAGGGCCAGGCCCAGGCAGACGGGTTCGACTGACATCTGCAGGGGAGCCGGGGAATCACAGCCAGCTTAGGGAGTGGAACTGACGCGGCGTGGGAGGCCGAGACACGGGGAAGCAGAGCAGAAGGCTCCCCGCCAGCTGTGGGGAAGGCCAGAGAGCTGCGCAGAGGGGCAGGGCGGGGAGTGCAAACAGGAGGGGTTAGGTCAGTCGGGGGTTCTCTAGTCTCCTCCGTAGGCCCTCGTCCCTTGGGGGGAACAGCCTCTCCTGGAGAGCGAGTGACAGAGCAGGGCTCAGTGTGGTGAGCCCAGGGGTGTGGGTGTGCGTTCTTGACACTCACAGCATGTGTGTGTGTGGGGGGGTGGGGGGCTCTCACCCATTTGTCAGAACAGCCACTTCTCTTTTGTTTATTGGACACCACAGAAGAAGGAAGGAGGGGTGGTGCTGGCTGTGGAGGCCACGGGCCAGGGCAGATGTCGGGGTGCGTCGGGCTCCGTTTCTGGGAAGCGCTGGCTGGCTGGCTGGGGATTTCCCACATGCACATGTCCTGCCTGGTGTCACATTTCACAAGCCGGTTTGCAGAGCTTCTTGGCCACAGATGGCTGGACACGCAGTGGGCTGGTCCCAGGGTTTGAAGAAGGGCCCGATTCCAAACCACTGACTGCTGGCCAGCAACAAGTGGAGGCTTGAAATTAGCCGCAGGTTTCTAGCCATCGGAGGAGTGAAGCTCTGGAACAGCCTCCCCAGGGGAGCTGTCGGGGCAAAAAATCCAAACTGGCGTCAAGCCTGAGCTTGGAAAGGTTATGGTGGGGACCAGGGGCGGCTCTATGTTTTTTGCTGCCCCAAGCACAGCAGCCAGGCGGTCCACGGTCATGCGGAGTCGGTGGCGTTTCTGCGGGTGATCTGCCGGTCCCACAGATTCGGCCTACCCGCTGCCGAATTGCCGCTGAAACCGCAGGACCGGCGGACCTCCCGCAGGCGTGCCGCCGAAGGCTGCCTGACTGCTGCCCTCACAGCAACCGGCAGGGCGCCCGCCGCGGCTTGCCGCCCCAGGCACGTGCTTGCTGCGCTGGTGCCTGGAGCCGCCCCTGGTGGGGACACTGATGAGACTGCCTGGGTCACCTGTTGGGCGTGGCCAGCTGGCTGGAGGAATGGCCATGTCCTCTGCCAACGTGCCCGGTGCCAACCCCTAGACTGACACGACCTCATGTGCCATACTCGATCCTGTAACAAGAGGGCAGCAAAGCCACGCCATGGGCCTTGGCCCTGGGAGACTCTGCAGATTCTCTCTGGCTGCAGCCATCACCCCTGGCTGGGAGCGAATTCAATCTAGCAATGGCTGGGTCCTGCCAGTGCCTCCCTGCCCCTCTAGCTGCCTTAGAGCCTGGGGCTGCCCTGTGGAGTGCAGGCTCCCCCTGCACCCCGAGAGCACACAGAGCCTGGCAGCCCCAGGGCAAGCTGCTCCTCTGCCCCCCAGCCTGCTCCAGGCCCCACTGGGGCTGGCAGGGGAGTTTCACCTTCACCAGCTAGTCAGGGCCACTGGTGTTGGGGCTGTACCCACCCGCCAGCCCCTGCGGGCACCTCACTGGTGAGCAGGCAGCTGGAGGCCAGGTGACTGGGGGCATGTTCCTTATCTGCCCCAGGAAGCAGATAGGGGCTCAGAGCTGCCATTTTCTCAGCACTGCGGGCTGGCGGGGAAGCCGAGCAGCTGCTTTGCTGGCAGTGCTGATAGCGGAGCTTGGAGCCAACTGCTGTTTTGGGGGTGGGGAACTCTCCAGCCGCAGCCGGCCCAGTGTGGGGTGTCACCCCCCCCCCCATGGGCTGGGTAGAGACAGCCCCTTGGCAAGCTGCCTGAGAGTGGCAGGGTCATTGGTGCAGGTGTGGGCAGGGGCTGATTCTCCCTGGGCCCCCCAGCCCAGGGCAGCTCCCTGCTCTCCCAGAGCCACAGCCCCAAACCCCTTTCTCTGCAAAGCAGCAGCCGCGTCCCAAAACAGCTTTGCAGCTCGCAGCCTTTACACTGGGGCCGTATCAGAGCCCACTGCAGCCGTAGCCCCTGGCACAGCGCGGCAGGTGTGCGGTGGCACCGCGGGGCCTGGGAGGGGGAGTGGAGGCAGAGGTGGGGAGGTGTGAAGCCGAGCAAACCGGGGGAGGCAGAGCACGAGTTGTGGAACGGGGGCAATTGGCCGAGTGTCGTGCTGCCAAGGCACAGGGCGCGGGGCGCCTGCCTTCCAACAGTGACCGCACTTGGTGCAGCCAGGAACCGTTAGGAAAGGGATAGATAATAAAATAGAAAATACCATAAATCCCTGGTGCACCCCCACCTCGTCCACTGCGGGTAGCTCTGGTCACTCCACCCCAGAAAGCCTTGGGAAAGGGGCAGAGAAGGGCAAGAAACATGGAACAGCTTCCATTACAAAGAGTGGGACCGTTCATCTCAGAGACGAGACAACGAAGGGGGATCTGATAGTCTATAAAATCGGGTACGCTGTGGAGACAGTGAACAGGGAAATGTTATTTTCTTCTTCCCATAACACAAGAACCAGGGGTCACCGGATGAAATGAACAGGCAGCAGGTTTAAAAGAAACACAAGGCAGTGCTTCTTCATATAACGCACAGTCACCCTGTGGAACTCACTGCCAGGGGATGTGGTGAAGGCCAAAATAAAACCGGGTTCAAAAAAGAACTAGAGAAGTTCCTGGCGGCTAGGTCCAGCAATGGCTATTAGGCCAGATACTCAGAGACACCACCCCATGCTGTGGGTGTCTCTAGCCTCTGACTGCCGGAAGGGGGGCTGGACGACCAGGGATGGGTCATTCAGTAATTGCCCTGTCCTGTTCGTTCCCTCTGAAGCAGCTAGCACTGGCCGCTGGGAGACTAGGCTAGCAAGGCCATCGGTCTGGCCCGGTGTGGCCATTCCTGTAACACTGAGCTGGGTCTCACTGCAGTTTTCGGAGGGAGCCAGTCTTGAGGGGAACTCTCAATTCACTTGTCACGGACTCACAGATCGTGCCCACTCTTGGCCCCGTGCGGTCCGTGGGGGGGGGTGCCCCTTTCAGTGAGACAGCCCTTTTCCCAGGGGTCCACTCTCTCCCGGGGTTAGGCCCCTCCACCTCCTGGAGCCGCACCTTTCTGAGCCTTAGCATGTCTGTCTCTCGCCATGGACCCCCTCAGGGAGTCCACTCGCTCTGGACCCCCGGGGCCTCCACTCCGCAAAGGGAACGATGCAACCCTGTTCTCAAGACCGGAGTGACTCTCAGCCAGCGTAACACAGGAGGGTTTATTGAGTGTCTACACCCAGCACAGGAAACTCTCAGGGCCTCAGGCCTGGCCTCCCGCAGCCCAGCACATCCCAGTCTCCCCTGCATCCAGGTGGGCTCTGCCTGCTCCCCCTCTCCAGCCCAGAGACCCCCTGCTTCCAGCTGGGCATCTGAGATCACTGGCCCCAGGCCCCGCCTCTGTCCATTGTCTTCTCTCCAGGTAAACAGGGTCGTAAATAGGGTCACCTGGGCCTCCTCTCCTCTCCTCTCAGCCCTCCTCTGGCCCCCTCTGGCTGGAACTGGCTGGTCAGGTCACTGGGGTCCTCTCTGCAGCCCATTGTCCTCCCATTGGCCAGAACCAGCTGCGATTGTTGAGCTGGGTCTCCAGGTCGTCAAGTCACCGGTCACTGGGGTGTCCATCCTCCAGGCCATCGGCTGGGGTCCCAAGTTCCCTCTCCGGTCCTGTGTCCCAACGAACTCCTTCTCCCCTCATCTCGTTAAACCAGTAACATCCAGAGACACTGAGTCCCACCCCCTCTGGATGCAACCCACTGGAAAAACACACACACACAAAAACAAGAAAATCCTCCACTTCGTCACACCACCATGATCCAATAATGAAATGCCAACCCAGTCTGGTTCCTGGTGTGGCGAGGGGAGCCCGGTGGACAGGGGCTGCTGGCCTGGGGAGGAAACGCAGCCAGGATGCGACTGGTGGCCTGGGCGTGTGGCCAGCAGAGGACAGCCTCGAGCCATGGCTGGCGCAGCCACGGTCCGGAGTCTCACAGCAGGAAATGGGGGCTCCCTTCCCCGGCTGCACCAGATCCAGGATTCCCAGGAGACGCCTCCATGGAGGATCCATAGAGGGTCAGTGCTGTCCCTGATCCACCCCTCTGGGGCAGCTGCACGGACTTGCCCTGGCTCGAAGGAGCTTTGCTGGCTCCAGGAACCAAATGCACCAGCCGCTGCCCAGTGGGCACAGTGCCAGGGGCTCAAGCTTGCAGGGGGACAAAGACCCCAGTGGCTCTGAGCAGTCGCTAGGGCTGGAGCAGGGGCTTTCCTGGGTTGTTTGTCATTTCCCAACCTCCCCAGGTCTCACCCCGGGGGCTGGGAAAGGGGCTCCCCTGGTATGGGACCTGCTGAGCCTGCTCCGGGGACCTGGCCCCAGCGACCTCCCCTCCCTGCAGGCTCCCCTCTCCAGGGAGTCTGGTCCAGCCCACAGCAGACACCCTAATCTGGAGGAGCCAGAGACTGTCTCCAGCCCTGCAGCAGGAGGTTTAACCCCCACCCCACACACACACACACACACAGTGGGGTTTGTAGGCTCCTGCCGCCCAGGGAGCTCTCCGCACTGCGGGCTGCTGGCTCCACAGAGACCCCAGGCTAAGTCCTCCCTGGGCCGGGCCAGTAGCTGTATCCAGGGCTGATTGGCAGATTTTGCCCCCCTCCTTCCCCACTGATCCCTAGTCAAAGGTGGGGACTTGGCAGCGAGCCCCAACGTTACCCAGGGGTGACAGCAAAAGCAGAGGATGCCAGCGTGTCCAGCGCCCTCCCTCAGGGGTTTGGCAGCAGGGGGGGTTGGAGAGGGTCCCTTGGGGCGTCAGGGATGGGGTGACACATGGGCACAGGCAGGGGAATACCGGAGGGGCGGCACTGTCTCCTTCACAGGGGGAAGGTGCCATGGTCTCACCCCAGTGCCTTCCCCTCCCTCCTTTACCTCCAGCAAAGGGCTCGTGTCTCTGCAGCTGCTGCTCCCCCTCCCTGCTGCAGGACGCTGGGCAGACAGCTGGTTGGGAGCCCCCACCGGCGTGGCAGAGCCGCCGTCCGCTCTCAATCCTTTGCCCTCCGCCCGGTAGCCCGAGCTCTGGCTCAGACAGATCTGCTGCGCTGGAGCCTGGAGAGCGACAGGGACATTTTGATGGGTTACCATGGTGACATCCTCCTCCTCGGAACTGGGACGAGATTGGCCGGCAGACGCCAGGCCCCGGAGCAGAGCTGAGCTGCTCTTCGCCTGCCCCAGCATGAGGCGAGTGCCTGGCGAGGGGCACCCCTGGCAGCAGGCTGGACACGGCCATCGGCCCTGCTTCATGGCCAGGCAGGGCAGTGGGGGACCAGCGATGCACAGACATTCTGGCTTCCTCAACAGCTGGGGAGGCACCAGAGTTGACAAAGGGGGACCAGAGTAATGGGTGTGTTGGGATCATGTCTGTCATAAATGCCCACATAACCAGTGTGATGCTGGCACACCAGGTGCTAGCTCATGCCAAGGTGCCCGTGCCTCGTGAACACTGACAAACGCAGAGCTGGACTCTGCCTGGGGTCAGCGGCATTAACCTGGGTAGCAGGGCTCAGAAGGTGTTTGGCTGCACTGAGTACGTGGAGCTGCCGGCCGGCCGTTAAGCTCACTTCTAACACCTGTGGTGACTGCCAGGTGAGCTCCAGCATTTGCATTGTGAGTCTTTGCACCCGGGTAACTCACCAGACAGGAGCGAGTCATTGCTTGGTGCGAAGTGCTGGGGTCACCTCCCGCCCCACCCGAATGGCCACTGACACCACAGGGACTAGAGTGGAGGGTTAAAGAGGACAAAAGACTTTGTTGTTTACTTTCCCTCTCCCCGCCCCAAGCAGAGTGAAGTGGGTTCCTCCCAGCAGCTGAGTTTGCAGCTCAAAGTGGAAGGGGGGGGGGGTAACCAGGAGGAACTGTATCTCTCTGCTGCTTGGACTGGGGGGGCGGGCAAAGGTTCTAGGCGTAAGCAAGGGCTCCCCAGCTGGGTTAGCCCCAACGGACAGATAGCGCTTGCTGATTACTAAGGTTAAGATTTTGTCACAGTTGTTTTTAGTAACGGTCATGGACAGGTCGTGGGCAATAAACAAAAATTCACAGGAGCCTGTGACCTGTCTGTGACTTTTACTAAAAATACCAGGGTGGAGGGACTGACTGCTGGGGGCCCATCAGCTCCAGCCCCTGCCACCCACAGCAGCTGCTGACAGCTGCAAGTCTCCCACTGCCCGCGGTGGCTCAGAGCTCTACGCCCACCCTGCCTGCAGCGGATCAGAGCTCCGGGGCCCACACCGCCTGCGCCAGCTGACAAGTCCAGCCTCGCCGCCCCAGGGCACGGGGCTGAAGCTGAAGTGGGAAATGTCACAGGGGTCTCTGAAAGTCACAGAACCTGCGGCCTCCGTGACAATATCTTATCTTACTATAGAAGCTACTATTACTGTTTGAAACTTAAGCTTGGAACTCATTTGTGTGGATGTATGTTGACCTGCTTTAAATGTGTAAATGACTTTTGTTTCCTTTCCCTATTTAATAAATCTGTACAATGTTTATTATAGGATTGGCCACAAGCGCTGCCTTTGGTGTGAGATCTAAGGTGCAACTGACCTGGGGTAAGTGACTGCTCTTTGGGACTGGGAGTAACCTGAATGTTGCTGTGATTCTTGGTGTAAGGGCCCATCTATCACAAAGGCAGCTCACCTGGGTGGTGCTAGAGATCAGAGTACTCAAGGGGACTGTCTGGCTCCATGGTTAGGCTGTGATAGTGCCTGAGGGGTTCACACTTGGTAATTGGTTGGTGAAATCGAGGTGCAGAACTCACCCCCAGTTTGGGATTTGTGCCCTGGTTTGTATCAATCCGAGCTGAAGTTAGTACTCACGCTCTGGGGTCACTGCAGCCAGCTTGGCAGCCAGTGTGCACACACACACAGTGCCTGCACATAGACACACATAGGATATGGACACACACTCAGACATGCACAAAAAGAGTGCAGTGTATGCACACATACTCCACACATACACACAATGCACGCACCCCCACACACAGTGCACACACAACTCCCACACACATGTGTGACGAACTGGGAATGTTCTTAATGTTTTCTTTGAATACTGTGTGGGTGCCTGTGATGCAGCAGGGAGAGGGGAGTATTGACCTGGGAAGGTTGCAGGGGAGTTTAGCTGGGACTGTCTGCATTGGGGGATGGGAGACTCTCCTTGAGGCCAGATACCTGAGCATGTCACAGGAGAACCAGGAGGGGGGTTGGCAGCCAGGTGACACCTTTGCCCGGGAAATGGACAAAGGCTGGGGAGGCACTCTCCCCCACACTCCATGACATCCACACATGCATCCCCCCCATGCACACACACAGACAATATACATGCCCAGGGCATGCACACACCCCCACACACTATATGGATGCACACTCAGACATGCACAAAATGAGCACAATCCATGCACACACCCCCCACACAAACAATATACACACACAAAACATAGAATGCATGTGCACACACAAACGGCATGCACACGCAGAATGCATGCATGCTCATGCACACAATGACCCACTGCACATGCACATTGGAGCCCCTTGAGACTGGGAGCTGGTTCCCTGGTTAGCTGCCTGCTTGCTCCTGCAGGATCTGCCTGGCTCCTACTTTGCCCCGGCTCACTGACGTCAGCCCCTGGGGCACAGGGAGGCCGTGTGCTGCTGATGCTTGGCTCGTGCTGCTGAAAGGCTTGCTGCATGTTTGGCACAGAGAGCGCCTGAGAAATCCTGGAGTGACTGGCCCTGGCGCGCTGGCTAATCCCTGCCAATCCTCACGGGGCCGAGCCGACTCCATGGGGCAGACACAGGGGCTTAACAATGCTGCCGTGAGCATGCAATGCCCCAGCGCTGCAGCCACCTTGGAAATCAGCGTCAGACGTGAGCCGTGCTGGGACTGGATGTGCCCAGCACTGGGATAGGAGACGGGCACTTGGGGATCCTCTGCCCAGCAGCCCCTTGGTGTCACACTCCGACACGGGAGTCAGGGAGGTGAAACGCCGCCCTCAGAGCAGCTGTGTCTGACCTCTCAGCCCAGGGGCAGGGCATGGGGCCTCCAGGCCCAGACACTCTGCTGCTCCTCCCGATAAGTAAAGCCACCCGGCAGCACCCCACAGCCCTGCCTCGCTCACTTCACTATGCCCCCTCCCTGGGCAGACCCAAAGGAGCCTGTCCATTGCCCTGGCTGAAGCGGGGCGAGGAGCGCTGCCCAGCTGGACGCCAGCACAGGGCCTGGTGTGGCAACTGGCACCGAAAGGGCACATGCCTCCCCAGGGGTTTGCAGACCTCACACGGCCTGGGAACGAGGGGTGGGTGAGTCCCCAGACAGGGGCCAGGTCAGCCTGGGCTCTCTCCCTGAGCCAGCCTGGGGCTGAGGGGCAGGATCACGTTGCTGAGACACTGTCCCTGGAACATCCCGCTCCGGAAGACACAATACGGCCACAGGCTCCGAGGGGTTAACAGCGCCGTGGCCAGCGCCGGCCTCTGACAAATCCGAACCAGATGGGGCTGGCGCTGCTGCTGGAAGCTGCAGGAGCTGCCGCTCCTTGGTCCCAGTGAATGTCTCTAAGCACGGCCACTCCCCGCTACCCCCTGGCTCCCCCAGGGCGCCTCCCTCTCCCAGCTGGGGCTGCTTCTCCTGCCTTCACTAGCAGGATGCTCTGACCCTGCTGCAAACGGGTGGGCACTGGGCAGGCAGCGGCCCCAGGAGGCCATCTGGGGGTCTTGGCTGAGCAGCCCCCCTGCACTTCCCCTGGGAGAGGGCCGCAGACAGGGCAGCCCCCACTGGAGTAGGGACCCTATGCATGCCAGGCTGCCCAGCTGCTGGGGGCACCCCGCTGGGCCCACCTGCAAGGACAGGGGTAGCCCATTGCCTGCAGGGTGGGGCCAGCTCTGCACCGTGTGGCCGGCTCCTGGACCCCTTGTGGGGTCTCCCAGCCGGCAGTCGGGCTCACAGCATGCGCATCCTGTGCAGTACCCGAGCCAAGGGGCTCCCGTGGGCCATGAGCAGTTGCACTGTGGAGGGCGCCTCCTGCTGGAATGGGCCGGGACATGTGGCGCTGGGTCCCCACTGCTGGGTGCCACGTGACCGCTGGGTTCCCCCGGCTCCTGGGAGCGCTGTGTGAAGACCAGACCCAGCGCCATCAGGGGACACGCGGCTCCTTGTCCAACAGGCGCATTGAGGTGCTGTGTCTGTACATCTCCACAGCTGTGCGTCTGCCCCCCCACCCCCCCAGCTCCCTGTACCACTGCCAGCCGCTGCCCCACCCCCTGCCAGGCTGGCAGGAGAGATGGGCGAGGCTGCCGGCCCACAGCTCCCCGTCGCGGCCAAGGTCTGGTCAGTGTGGGGGGCATCCCAGAGCAGCCATGTGGGCCTTGTTACCAGGGAAACCACTTCCTCTGTCTGGACATGCTGGGAGCAGCTGCTGCAGCGGGAGCCAGGTTGGGGGGCGTGGGGGGTTGAGCAGGCCCTGACTAGGGACCTGGGCAACATGGGTTCAATCCCTGCTTCTGCCATGCATTCCCCGGGTGACCCCAAGCAGGTTCCCATCCGCTCTGGGACTCAGCCTGTGGCTGGGAAATGGGAGAAGGAGCAGCCTCTCCTCCCGGGGTCCCCCAGCTGGGGCAGCGCCTTGTGGCTTGGCAATTGTGATGCAGTGTGCGGCGGACTGACCTGGGAATGTTGTTTAGTTTTATTGGGACTGTCTGCATGGGGGATGGGAGAGCAGGGGGTGACTTTAGGTGAGGGACATACCTGCGCCTGTAACCTGAGCCAGGAGGGGGATGGGGCCAGGTGACACCTTTGCCAGGGAAACTGGACAAAGGGAGAGGGGGAGAGAAGGGGGGGAGAGCCGGCTGGAGGGGTTTTTGGTTTCGAGTTTTGGGCTGGCTGGGAAGACGCAGGGAACCCCAAGTCTGGGGTCTAAGCTCCTTGCCCCCCAGAGGGACCCGACTAAGGGGTCCTGGTTATACCTACAAGCTCTGCTTGGGACCGTGTTCCTGTCATCTAAGGGTATGTCTACACTACAGGATTAATCCGAATTTAGATAATTCGAATTTGGGAAACAGGTTGTATAAATTCGATTGTGCGCGGCCACACTAAGCACCTTAATTCGGTTTTAAACCACATTAATTCGGTGGTGTGCGGCCACACTACCCCATTAACTTAAACACAGTAATTCGGTGGTGTGCGTCCACACTAACCCTAATTCGAATTAACAAAATCGATTTAGGCTCTACTCCGTTCGTCGAGGTGGAGTACAGAAATCGATTTAAAGGGCCCTTTAATTCGAATTAACTGGCTCTGTAGTGTGGACGGGTGAAGGGTTAATTCGGATTAAGGCAGCTAAATCCGAATTAAAGTCCTAGTGTAGACCAGGCCTAATAAACCTTCCGTGTTACTGGCTGGCTGAGAGTCCCGGTGAATCGCAGGAAGTGTGTGTGGGGGGTGTGGGCCCTGACTCCCTCACACTCCGTGACAGCAATGCCATTGGAAGAGTGCCTCCCAAGCCAGTCCCGAGGGCCTGGCGCTCTGCCAGCACGCTTGGTGGGCAGGGCACCCGCTGGCAGACAGGCTGGAGTGAGCCAAGGGGTCGGCGCCGTGCTGGGCTCTGCTGGGCGATGATGGAGGGTCTGGCGTCATGGCCAAGCTACTGCCTCTGCTCTGTCACAGCTCGTTGCCTGGCAAAGAGCTGGGGAACCCAGGAGTGGGGCAGGGGAAAGCCCCCCCCCCAGCTTCCTTCCCTCTCGTCCACACATCCGCCCAGAGGGGTGATTTGAGTCTGCTCACTGCCAGCGCCACGGGGGGCTGCAGCCCAGTGGTGGGCACATGGGGAGATGACCAGGTGTGGGGAGGCTTTGCTCCTTGACCCCTTGGCCGTCCTGGCTGTGGCATGCCCAGGACAGGGGCCTGGGGAGCAAGGAGTCGGAGACCCCTGCCCATGGCTGTGGCTCCTGGCAGCGTCCTGTTCCCTGCTCTCTCTGCACCAGGACACTGCAGGCGGTGTCAGCGGGAGACAGACGAGCCAGCTCAGATTTCTTGGCCAGTTTTCTCCCATGACACCCACACATTGGCAGCCGGGCTGGCACGACGGCGCTGGGAGGCTCCCGGGTCTGCTGTGTGCCAGCAAGCCAGAGCTGCCACGGATTCAGCCACCGGGTGAGGGATCGGTCGCCCTGGGCCTTAGGAACGTGGACCAAGGTGTTACCAGGCGGGCAAGTGAGGCCGGGTGGCTGGCGGCCCCCACTCAGCCGCCCCAGCACCTACTGCTGGATCAGGGATGCGCCTGGGAGCAGAGCCACCAACACCCATCGCACACGGCCTCAGCCCCATTGTACATGGTGCCTGCTCTTCGCTGGCCACTGGGCCCAGGCCTCCCTGCCGAGCCCAGCAGCCCAGGGCCAGCGAGCGCCCGTGCTAGGCAGACGGCTCGTCCCTGCGAACTGGCCTGATCCCCCAAGCCACTAACGGCTACTGGAGGGACACAGCGGCCAGTCACCACTGACCTGGCCTGGCTACAGTCCCGTGGCTGCCCCCAGCCAGCCTGGCTCCCCAAGGCCCAGAGGGGTTCACAGACCTGCCCTAGGCCCTGCAGTGACTCAGTGGTAGAGGGACTAGAACCCAGGTGTCCTGACACCCAGGGCCATATGCTCCCTCCCTCCCTGATAGCCAGAGGGGGGCCGGGTGCAGCTGGGGGGGGGGAGGGAGGGGGGTTCCCAGGCAGGGGAGGGGGCCTGGCTTCAACGAGGTGTGTTGGCTCAGGGAGGGCAGAGCCCTACACCCTCCCGCCCCCCAGCCGTGCCAATGAGCTCACACAGCCCCAGCCCAGGGACAGCCGGGCCCAGCATGGGTGGGAGCAGCAGGGGATGCAGCCAGGAGACGGGCTCTGCTTTATGTGACATCCCCATCATGAGCCCCTGCCCTGGGACCTTTCCCCCAGGGGTTCAGGAGGAAGCCGGGTGGGGGTGGAGCTGGGGGCATGCAGGGCTGTGGGTGGCTGATATGGCCCTGGGAGAGGGTGGGACGTTCTCTGTGTGCTGGGGTCAGGGCTATGTGTGGCCCTCGCTGCCTAGCTCCTGTGCCCAGCGTACGGTGCCCCAGCCACGGCTCAGGTTTGCTAGACTCAAACTGGAGGGCTGGCCCCAGGGCCAGGGGGCTGGAGAAATGGTCGCCCTGGGCCGCTCCCTTTCAGTCCGTGTGCCTGGGGGCTGAGGTGCTGTGGGGAGAGCAACCCCCAGAGAAGGGGGCGGGGGTCTCAAACTGCTTCCCGGCTCAGGAAGAGGAGCGAGGCTTTGCCAGCCTGCGGGGCGCCAGGCGATGGAGGGGCTGCCGCCCCCCGCCCCCCGGCGGATTGCAGGCCGCAGCAACCTGCGGGCCAGGGGCCCCTCGTCCCCAGCTGGCGCCCGGAGCCCCCGGCAGCTCCCCTTGGAGCCCCGGGTTCGCGCCTCGCTCGCAGCTCCTCGAGGTGAGCTGGGAAAGTTTGAGCAACTGGGGCGCCTGCCCCCCCCCCGCCTGAAAGCGGCTCGTGCTCAGCCCCCCTTGCCCGCGGGGCACCAAGAACCCCCCAATTCCCATTAGCGCCGAGCCGCCCGAGCCCGCCGCGAACCCGCGAACCAGCGGCACTGGCGGTTTCAAGCTCCCCGCGATGTCAATTGATTCTGCTCCGGGGGCTGCTGGATTCGGGGCTGGGAATGCGGGGGGAGGCGGCGGCGGCCGGCCCGCTGGGTGCGCCCCGGCCGGGCCCGGGGCTGGGGGTTCGGCCCGCCGGAGAACCCCTCTGCAGCGCCCGGGCCCTGGGCCGAGGAGCCCCCCAGGTCCCCGCCCGGGAGCCGGGAGCCCGGCAGCCCGGCAGCCCGGCGCGCCCCCACCCCCGCTGCAGTGTAGCGTTCCGCCCTTATTCCGGGGAAGACTGGCAGCTTTTTGGGTCATGAAGCAGCTCTTGAAGTCAGGCGCCTGCCCGCCCTCCGCTGCGAGACACGGCGCGTCCGGAGCGAGTCGCCGAGCTCGGGCTCCAGGGGCCCCCAGCCCGCCTGGGGTCCCCGGCCCAGCCCATCCGAGAGCCGAGCACTGCCCCATAGCGGAGCACTCGCTGTCTCCTGCCCCTCTCTGCTTCCCCGCCTGCAGAGCTGGGGGGCATCGCCTGGTGGGTCACCCCCGGAGGCGACACGCCAGCGCCCAAGAGCAGGGTTTGGGGTGCTGCGGGACCCCAGTGCCCATGGGCTGGGGGTGCTGTGCACTGGTGCTTGGTAGGTCCCAGCGAGCCATCTCGGGGGCTGTTGGGGTTTTTTGGGGGGGTCGCACCTTAGCACCTCCTAGTGGCTGCTTTGCAGACAGGAGCTGCAGCATTAGGCATGAGACGCCCGGGCGGGCACAGGGCAGCTCGGCCCACCAGAGCGCTGCACCCTCCAGACCCAGGTGCTGCCAATAACCGCTCCTCCAGAGGGAGGGGAAAGGTGTGTTGGGGGGAGCTGCCCCAGACCCACTGGCCTGGGTCAGGCAGGTCAGTTGCAGCGTGGGGCAGGGGCAGGGGCAGGGTGGGTGTGGGGTCAGTGGCAGCACACAACTCCCTGGCCAGTTTGTTTCTTGCAGTGACCTGGCTCTGAGGCTGGGGTCGGTCGCTGGGGTGTTTAATGCACAGACCGGGGCGGGGGTCACGGATCCCCAGGACCGCAGCGCTGGAACAGTCTCCAGGAGGAACCCCCTCAGTGGGTCAGACCCCCTGGGGGTCTCACTCTTCCTCCAGGGGAAGCCACGCGGCGACACCGCAGGGCCTTCAGCCCCCTGCTTCCCCTGCGAGCTCCAGGCAGCGGGTCCCACTGACAGCCCCTGGGGGAGACTAGTGCACTCTCAGCGCTCGCTGCCCCTCGCCCAGTGCTGGCTCGTTAGTCACTGGTCACAGCATGGGAAGGGCCTGGGCTTAGTACAAAGAATCGTCCATTCTGGGTGAGCCCCATTGTTCAAGCTCCGTCTCTCCATCTGTCTGACCCTCTTGGTCCACATTCCAGGTCAGAGCCCTGACTGTCCTCAGCAGCCAACACGTCCCACCTCAGCGCTCCCCAGCCCTTTGTTCCCGAGCGGAGCCTCGAGGCGTTGGTTGCTAGGTATTCCTGTCCAGGCAATTGGATTTGCCATTGTCTTTTCAGAGGCCCCCATTGATAAGGGGACCAAGACCCAGACCGCTAGGCGACACCCATATTTATGTCTCTGCCTGGCCTGAGAGCAAACAGCCCTTTCCCACCCCCAGGCAACAACGCAGCACACAGGGGAAACTGAGGGACAAACAGGACTCATCAAAATATTACCAAAAATTCCCACTCAGGTGATTATCCAGCTTCCTCTTCCCCCTGGCTCCTGCTAACGGGCTGGAAGGCTCTGCCGGGAGGGGGCACAGAAAGCAATGGAGAGTTTGGCTCTGGGAAGAGGGAGCCTGCAGGCCCCCCCAGCCCCACCGCAGGGCAGGCCGAGCTCCCGTGTGAGCAGAGAGCAGCCCATTGCACTGACACCCCTACTTTGTGGCTAGGAGGAGAAGCCCCGAGTCCTTCCCCTGCGGAGATGGGAGCTGCCATCCCTTTGTCGTTAGCTGCTGGGGTGACTTGGGGGAGGGCTTGTGCCTATCACAGGCTGCTCTGCTCCAGAGTCTCTTCCCCCACCCCCATCCCAGAGGCCCATAAAGCCCATGGGCTTAGAATTGGGACGGGGGCAGCGTCGCCTCTGGGACAGATTCCCAATGCCCTCGCCTCAGGGGACCCCACTCCCAGGGCTGGCCGTGCCCCATGGCTCCTGCTCGCTTCTCGGCCATGGTGCTCACCTCCCACACCCCGCCTGGTCTGGGAGCCGCGGCCGCCTCCCCCATGAGCCAGGATGCGGGCTCTGGGGCCAGGCCATTGGGCTGAAGGCTCTGCCGCTGGCTCTCCCACCTGGCCCTGTGGAACCCGAGTTCCCCACTGCCAGCTCCTGCCCGCAGCCCTGGTGCCTGGGCAGGGGCTCCCAGGGCCCATGTCCCTGGCTGGGGCTCTGGACTCTGTGCGAATCACCCCCAGCAGATGCGAGCGCCGTGGGGCGAGGTCGCATGGGAGATTCCAAGGAGCCTCCCACCGAGATGGCGGGTGGGCACCATGAGACGTGGAGTGTCCATCCAGGCCCTACGGGGGTGAGCACGGGGGGCTCGGTGTCTCTGGCCGGGGCCCCAGGCAGTGCAAGGGGGGAGCAGTGTGACCCCCCCACACAGGTTCCCACTTGGCTGCTGCAGGCGCACAGCGCGGCCCAAGTGCCTCTACTGAGCTCTGCTCTCTTTGCCCAGGGTCCTTGTGACAGTGCCGCTCAGGCCAGTTCCCAGGGAAGAGCTTTCTGCCAGCACGGGCGCTCACTGGCCAGTGACGGGCAGGCTCCTTGGACAGTAGGGCTAACGCGGCCGGGGGCTCCTCTGTTACTGCGTGGGATGAGTGTTGGGGCCCCGAGCCATAGTTTCTGGGTCTCGGTGTCTGATCTCTAGGCGTGGGTCCCACTCTGGTCACAAGCCCAAGCTCTTCCCTCCGGCCAGGAGGGCCTGAAACCTCCTTTTCTTGTTTTCAAGGAACGCTGAGATCTGCACCTGGTCACCTGAGTCCAGGCGCTGGGGCTTTAAGAGGGACACCACGTGTCACATGACCGCAGTGATGCCCCGTGCTGGCAGCGGTGGGAATGCTGGAGCTGATGTTGCTGCAGGAAGGTAAGTTTGCGAGTGTCTTGGTGCCCGTGCCTGCCCGCTGGCCCCGGGGTTGGAAAGCAGCTGGCGCCAAGGGACCCAGTTTCCCAGGGCTGGATCATTCTGTTTGTGCTGGGTTTTCTCTGCCAGTGGAAGAGGGACAGGTGGCCACGCTGGGAATTAACACGGGACCTTTCCCGGGGGACCCAGCAGGGCCCAGGAGCCTTGGGGTGGCAGGGTACCGGAGAGCAGGCGTCTGTTCCACTCTGGAGGGCCACTCCCACATGTGAATGCTGGAGGGGGAAGCCCAGCTGGCTCCTGGGCAAGGGTCAGACTCGTACCAGGGCTGACCCTGGAAGGACTGAGCTGAACGTGCCCTGCCCCAAGGAACTGTTGGGTACTGGGAGACCCTGCCCCGCTCTGCCTGTGAAAGGGCTGGGACACCAGCTGTTGGTGAAACAGGCTCGGAGGGGTGGCGGGGGGCTCAGCCTGGCCTCCTGGTGTGGAGTCAGGGCTCCTGAAACTGGCCCTGCGCGTGTTTCTGCCTGGGGATCTCCGGGCTCAGCATCATTACCCCCAACTGACAGCTGGGGAAACTGAGGCACGGAGGGGCTGAGGCTTGTGCTTACTGTTTGGGTGTGACATCGAAATCAGCTGGAAGTGCTGGCACTTAACTCCTCTGCAGATCAGACTCTGGGTGTCCCACGCCAGCACCCAAAATCCGTGGGCACTCTGGAAAACATGGGTGACTGGACCCCAGCAAGTCCCGTCCCCCATCGCCCAGCCTGGGGCCCCAGCAGTGAACGTGTATGTAATGAGCCCTGCTGCTCAGGCCTGTGCCTCTCCTGCCCCCGGGCTGGCCAGGCTGCTTGGGGGCTCCGCATTCCCATCCCTGCCCAGCCCGCACTCAGCAGGGCTGAGCTGCCAGCCCAGAGCGATGGGGGAAGGGGCCCTGCCCAGCCCGCCCCGCACCCCAGCTCTGGTGCTGGAGTCGCTTTCCTGCCTTCCCTTGGTTGGTTTGCTGGTGGAGTGTGGAGCGATGCGCGTGGCTGGATCCTGCCTCGGGAGCATGCCGGGGGAGCTTTGCCGCCTTTCCCAGGGCTCCCTCCACCCCCACTCACTGGAAAGCTCCGAGCCAAATGTCCTAGGGGGGCCCTGCATGGGCCCCTCCACCTCCCACCAGCACAAGGCAGCACAGGGTTATCCTGGGAGCTGCTGGTTGGGCCAGGGGTCTGGGAGGCACAGTCAGGGCCAGCTGGGTGTCTGTATTCTAGGGGCCCATCACCCTGGCTTCTGGGCCTGAGGTGGCCTGGCCTGTCAGGCTGGAGCTGCTGCTTCGCAAACCCTTACTCCCTCCCGGCTGTGCGATTCCATCCCCATTAAACACGGGGCGCAGAATGGCACCGTGCAGTCTGACTCCAGCCAGGCAGTGAGTCTCTTTGCTGGCTGGGCAAGTGGCTGCGGCCCTCCCCTGCAGCCAGGGCCCCAGAAGGGGGCCGCAAAGCTCCCCAGGAAGGAGCGATAGCGTGGAAGGCGCAGGCCGGAGGGTCTCCGCTCTGGCTCTGCTGGCTGCAGCGGGCACTGGCAGAGGGTTTTTGCAGGAACCCAGCGAGAGTGGAGTGTCCTGGGGGCCGGGCTGAGAGCTCCCAGCTCGCCTGGCTCTCCTTGGTGCTCCACAGCGGCGTATGATCGCCTAGGCCAACAAGGCCTAGGCCTAGGGCGGCAAATTTGCAGGGGCGGCAAATTTATAATAGCAGCATTTTTGTAATCGCGGCATCTACCAATCATAGCGCATATTGACTGCGGGGTTTGGGATCCATGCGCGGTCCCGCGCTATAAGCGAAATCGCGCTATACAGACGCGCGTTCAAGCGAGGGACCGCTGTCCTTGTCATTTTATTTATAATCAATCTTGTAAATGTTCAATTATTTTAATTATATTTAGATTCATTTTAGTTCAAACGAATTTGTAAAAAAATGAAAACAAGTTCATATGGGGCCGGGGGCGGCAAAATCATTAATCCACCCCTGGTTCTCCTTCCTCTGGGGACCTCCCGGCCTCACCCTGGGCATGCAAATGAGAGCGCTGGGCTGGAACCCACGGCTGCCAGGCCTGGGCGGGTGGGGAGCCGGAGCAGAGCAGCCTGGCTCCCAGCGGGCTGCAGGGAGGGGCTGGGGGCCTGGCCTTGCTGCATGAGCATCCCCACTGCTCTGCCCCACCTCCCAAAGCCCCATCCCAGCTGGCACTGGCCCCCGCGGCTCCGCTGGCTCTTCCCAAGCCCTGGCTGGGAGCCCTTGGGATCTCAGGTGCGTGGAGGGGACAGTGACCGTGATGGAGAGAGGAAGCAGCACAGACAGGGGAACAAGGTGCCCAGCCTTGCCAAGGGGGTAACCACAGAGCCGCCCAGGCGAGCAGCCGCCAGGAGGGGGCGGTACATGCAGTGTTTGCGCAGAGCTCCCCCCCGCGCAGGGTCACTGCGCTGGGAACCCCCGGCCCAGACAGTCGCGGTGGGTGGCTGAGAAGGGACGGTTGGCTCAGCACATCCCCCGTGCCAGCCCCGTTCACCTCGCCACCTTGCACAGTCACGGCTGGGTGTTACCCCCCGCCCTCCCCGCTGCTGCAATCTGAACTCCAGTGGGTCCTTCTGCCAGCTGATGAATCCGTCTGGCCTGGGAGCGTGTGCTGGGTGGAACAAGCCTGTTTATGTAACCGGGGACTTGCTGATCTCTCCTCGTTCCTGTTGTGTGCCAGGGGCTTTCGCCTCCATCCGCTCCTTCCCGATGAGTCAGGAGCTGCCATGGCGCACCGAGAGGCCAGGCACTTGGCTCCCAGCGGGGCCCTGCATCCAGCCAGGGAAATTTAGCACCAAACATCACAGGCCTGGCAGAGAAGGGGGGGGGTCCTTCTACTTCCTTATAGCCCTGCCTCCATTTCCTCCTCCCCTCGCTCCTCTCTTCTCACTCCCCACCTTCCCACTTACCACCCTCTGCTTGTGTGCCAGGATCCCCCATTGCCACTTGAGGCTGCTCGGCACGGCTCCCCCTGCCCCCTTGAGGGGTCTGTGCAGCACCCTGCCAGCTGATGCCAGGGTACCATGGGCAATGGCAGGGTGGATGCTGTGCTGGCATACCAGCCTCCCTTGGCCTTCCCTCCCGGCTGCCTCAGTGCCCCCGGGTCTCCTCGCCTGGCCCCCCTGGGGCATGGGGCACTTCAGGGTATGAGACCCCAGCTGGCCTGGTTTTCGATCTGATCCTTCCCAGGGTCGTCGCTGGAGCAGCTCCTGCATTCACATCGCCATGTGCTGGGACCCGGCAAGGACTCCACCCCTTCCCTCTTCCTGGTACCCTACTCCCCCACCTGCCCCCAGAGCCGCTGGTGCCGCCTGGAGATGGGGACAGAGCCAGGGGCCAGTGCCAGGCTGCAGAGCAGGGGCTTTCTGTCTTCAGGTTTCTAATGCATCCTCACCCTGGTATCTGGGTACCTGCCCAGGGCTTCCCCACCCCCGCCTGGCCCTCCATCCTGAAGCTTCATCCCACCCTGGCTGAGGTCCCCCACGGCCACCACCTGGGGCCGTTGAGCTAGGAACCCGATAGCCATTTCCTTCCAGTCCCCTGCTCCCTTTGGCCCTCGTTTGCTCCCGCCCCCGACTGGCCTGTCCACACACCTCTGCATTGGGAGCAGCCCCCGGACAATGCTGCGCTCACCCCCCCTCCTGGGGGGAGCCGGCGCCATCCCACCCTGTTCGCTCCCCTTCCCCCACTCGTTCCACGTGCTCCAGAGGGGAGAAGCCGGCGTGTGTGGCAGCGTCTGCGTAGGCAGCCAAGCGGCAGCTGAGCAAGGCAGGGGGCTGCGCGCAGGAGCATTGCTACACGCAGGCTGTAATTACCGCTAATTTCCTAAGTGCAACAGAAAAATGAGAACCCAAACAAAGCCCAGGCGGAGCGGGATGGGGCAGGCACAGCCGGCGACGCTGGGCTGGGGGGGACAGCGGGGCAGGTCCTCCAGCACCGTGCTGGCACATGACTCCTGGCCACCTGCCCAGGCTGGGATGTGCCTCTGGGGCCGATCCCGCTCCCCTGCTCTGCTGGCACAGATGGATTTAGCCTTGCAGCACCCCTGGGGGAGGGAAACTGAGGCACATGGCGCTGGCATGACCTCCAGAGCTCACAGAGTAAGCTAGCGGCACAGCTGGGAGTGGAACCCAGGAGTCCTGACCTCCCCCACCCTGCCTGTCCTCTGATCTGATCGCTAGAGCACGTCCCCACCCGTTCCCTTTGCGGGAGGAACCCCCAGCTGAGCCTGCCCCAGGAGCAGGAGGGAGCAGGACCCCTGCCCTGCCAGTGGCTCTTCTTCCAGGGCTCGGGCAGCTGCACCGGGCCCCTGCCCCTTCTCTGAGATTCTGCAAGGGACCCAGGATCCACCTGGGCTTTCAGGTTACTCCCCAGCGTGGTGCCACAGAATGTGCTGCTCCGGCCCCCCAGGATGGACCCAGTCACCAGAACGGCCCCCCCCCCCCAGCTCTGCGGGTCCCCTGCAGACAGAGCTGGGACCTGGGGTGATGGGGTATCACACACCCCCGTGCAGCGGGGGCTGGGCAGTGACAGCCACACACTGTTCTGCAGGGACGACTGTGGCACTGCAGCAGCTGCCCTGGCAAGAGTCCCGGGGGGTCATTGCCAGGCCGGGGCGTTGCTGGGGCCCGGTGCTGAGGCAGCCCCTGGGCCTGGCTTCTCTTTGTTCAGATCTCACGTTTCTCAACCTTGCCGTGATGTGGAGCGACGTCTCTCCCCAGCCAGCCTAGCGCCCAGCTCTGCCAGCCGGGGCCAGGCCCTGTGCAGTCTGCCAGCCAGCGCACTCCAGGCCCCAGCCCCTGCCCAATTCCCCGGTTCTCCCCGCAGGGCCATGGGCTCCGGCCCGTCTCGCTCCTCGAGGCCTGTCCTGCGTCAGCTACACCCCACCGGCGTGGCTCGTGTCAGCACTTGGACACCACGGTGACGGGCACTTGAGGAACACGAGAGAGGCCCCTTCCCGGCTCTGAGCGGGTGCTGTACACTCCATGGCTGGGCTGCTTCCCTCGGTGCCCAGGGCTGGGCACCATGCTGATCCCCTGCCCAGGGGCTCGCGTAAGGGCAACTGGCAAGGGGGAGAGAAGGGGATGATCGCGTCCATCAGCTGCGGGGAGCTCCCACCCCAGCCAGGCCGTCAGACTCACCACGTCTGTGCCCGACAGAGCCTGGCAGCCGAGACCCCAGCCAGCACCTGAGCTCCCTGGGCAACGGGGCCTGGCTGAGCCGGCTGGAGCCGTGTGGAGCAGCCCTGGGCTGGGAGCCCCGTCTGGTGGGTTGGAGGTCTCCGCAGGACAGTCCCTGGAGCCAGACTGTGGCACTTTGCAGAGGTGGCACATCCGGGAACTGGCTGAGCATGGCCTGGGACTCCTGGCTGAGCATGGAGGGCACCGAGGGGCACAGACCCTCTGTCTCCCACTGACCGGGGGCAGCTCCCATCCCTGGCACGTCCCCATTCACCTCCAGCTGGGATCCCCCTCTGGGCTGCAGAGGGCAGGGGAAGGGAGAAAGGCAGGTGTGAGACATCCCATAATGCCCAGGCATGTGTCCATTTGCCCCAATGACAGTTGGTGTAACTGACCCTGGGCCGGCTCTGTGGGTTCGATGGGTCCAGCCAGCCCCGCCAGCCTGTGTGTGCGGGGAGTGCTGGGCCCTCGCGTGTGCAGGCGTGTGCAGGCGTGTGCCTTCGCGCATCTGCAGCACTTGGTGACAGATACCGGCTCAACTACAGATTTAGAAGCATAAATCATATTGCCGAGGAATATCTGCCTGCAGCTCCTCATCGCCCAGGCTCCGGGCCGGTAACTGAGCTGCAGCCCTGGGGGTGCATGGAGCATGTGCACGAGGCGGGAGCGAGGTCATGCACTGTTCAGCCACCGCTTAAGCTGCAATGAAAAGGGATGAAGACACCCCCCCCCCCATCCCATTGGCAGATCGGCTATTCCAGCTGAAACGCTCCCAGCACCCCCAAGAGGGGCGCTTTGCTGGGGGAAGGCAGCCAGGAAGCCTCCCCACTCTCCTCCCTCCTCTGGTTCACGTCCTCACATGCAGTGGAGCTGGCCGGGGAGCCCAGCTCCTGGGACCCCGCAGGGCAGGTGGCTCTGGGAACCCGGGAGCGCTAAATGCTCAGTGGGGGTGAGGGTGGGAACAGCCCCCGTGGGGCAGGTGTGCAGACCAGTAGCTTCCATAACCGACACAAGGTGGCGCTCTGGCTCCTCGAGAATCCAGCCGCCTGCGTGTTGTTCTGCTCCCGAAGGTGGTGGGCGAGGGGCGTTGGAGTGCGTGGGTGGGGGGCATCAGTGGGGGCAGGTGGGGGGCATCAGCAGGCGTGGCAGGGAAGGCCCAGGCACTGCTCCCTCCATCCTGCTGGAGACATGGCTCAGTGGGAGATTTTTGGGCCCGTTGCCCGCCTGGTGGGGCCATGCGAACACGTTGACAGGTGTCGGGGGGCGATTAACCCCGTCAGTGCCAGCATGCTCTGTGCAGTGGGGGGCAGCATACTCTGCTGTATCCTAGGGAGGGCAGGTGGAGCCTGGGGGCTGGGCACAGAGCAGCCAACATGATGCACAGACTGGGGGGGCACCATGCCCTTGCCAGTCCCCTCCCCGCTAGTGGCCTGGGGAGAGTGGCGGTCACCGAGGAGGCGCTCGGGGACCCGTCAGCCTGGCTGCAGGCGCGTGCTGAGTCACCGGCTGATGCCGAGCAATAGGCAGATCTGGGCAGCCAAGCTGGCTTCAGACCAGCAACCTCCCGGTGCCAACCCAGAGCTCTCCTGCCCCCCGCCAGCCCCTCCCATGGACTGTCCCCACAGCTCCAGCCCTGCCACCTCTTCACACTGACCTCAGCTGGCTGTCAGCCCCAGCGCCTGCCTCCTCCAGCCCCCCGCTGGGGATCCCACCTTCCCTGCCCCCCTGGGCACTCCCACGCTGCCCCCTGCTCCCTACGCTCTGCAAGGTCAAGGCCTGGGAGCAGGAGCCTCCTGCTCCCGGCTGCCGAGTGCCCTCGCCCATGTGCCCTCAGCGCAGCCCGGCAGCCCGAATGCAGGAGGCTCCCTGAGGGGGCCGTGCCTCCCAGGGCAGATCACACTCCCACGGGCAGGGCTGTGACGGGCTGTCCGAACCCTGCGCTGGCCAGGACGGGGTTATGGAGCGGCCAGGGGCTCACAACTCCCCCCACACACACACACTGCGCCTGCGCTGGGGACATGTGGCTGCAGAGAGAGGGAAGCCCGGGCGGTGCAGCCGGCTGGGGGGTGGGGGGGAGGACACAGGCCACTGTTAGTGGGGCCAGGAGCTATCTGGGGACTCGAGCCAGCCCAGAGTGGGGGCTGGGCCTGGGTCTTTGGTTTGACTGAAGCCCAGGCACTGGGCACTGAGTCACGCAGTGGTGGGCAGTGGGCTCCGGCCTGCTGGAAAAGGGGCTAGAGGCGCAGCCAGGCCGGGCCAAGGATTCCCTCACTTTATCCTGTTGTCATTGGCCCGTCACCTGGGCAAGGGCCAAGCTCACTGGGCTGACAATATGGGGAAACCGAGGCAGAGCTGCCAGGAGGGTGGCACCTCTGTTACCAGAGGACACAACAGAAGAGAGCTCAGACCAGGTGGTCACAGCGGCCCCTTCTGGCCAGAGCATCTGTGAATCCGACTCCCCTGGGTGGGGCCCTGCAGGCTGGCCAGGATCACGCCTGCTGCCCGGTTCACTGTCACACAGCACCGGTGCTGTCCCCAGGATGAAGACGCTGGACGGGAAGATGGGCCACGGCGCTCCCCTTTCCCCATCGCCCTGGTGCAGAGAAGAAAGCAAGAGTGTGCATGGGAGGGGCAGGGGGGAGGTTACTCGGTCTTTAAACCAATTTTCTTTCCGTGAGATTTCTACATGGCAGCTTGGCCAGGAAATCTCTTCTTCGGGGGGTTATTTCCTCGCTGGCGTATCAGCGAAGGGGCTGTGTTCTCGTAGGGTGTGTACATGCCATGTTTATTATTGCAGGTTGTGTGTGGCTACGGGGTTGCACCCACAGGTTGCTGGTGCCTGCTGGGCCGGTTGTGCTGATCGGTGGGGGGGGGGCTGTGGGTCCTGGCGTGTGGCTTGCACACACGGGCTGCAGGAGCGGGCTGAGATGCATGTCGCAGGTTGCTCCTGTGCGTGGGGACGGGTTCTGCACACTGGCTAGAGGCTTGGTTGCCCTGAGCACCAGGATGAGGAAACAGCTGAAATGACTAAAAATCGGACTTTAAAGGTGCTGAAAAGTGCCTGGTAAGTTTCCAAGAAGCTCTGGCGTTTCTTTCGGTGCTGAAGGCCCATTGAATAGTGGCTGGTGCTCGCAGCTTGGGGGGACGGAGGGGAGCCTGGAAAATCCCCTGCCTAGGGCAACCTTGCAAAACAGCCATCAGTGCTCATCAGCCCAGGCACAAAGTCTGCTTGGCCGCCCTTCCCGGGGGAATGGGAATAATGGGAAACAGAAGGTCTTTTACCTGCACGTGCAAACAAATAATTATGGATACAAACAGCGAGAGGTACACGCACACACAAACACACGCACACACACACATGCACACCCAGATGCACCCACACGCAGCCAAGGCCAGTCGAATTCTGCAGGGCTCTGTCAGACAACACCACTTCTCTTCTCTGTGTGCGTAACAGCCGCAGCAGCAGGTTCTGACGTCCTGCTCCCCTGTTCTTTATCAGTTCGTGGAAACAGGATCTCTGCTTCTCCATGAGTCACCCGCTCCCACTGCTCATTCCTCTCCGATGACCTCACCCGGTGACATCACCACTGGCTCTGCGATGTCACCGAGCTGTGGGAGCTGGGAAGCTCGTCGGAGACCCGGGGCCCTGGTTGCCCAGAACACGGGGGAGAGGATGGAACGTGCCAAACGCAGCAGCCCGGTTCTGGGGGAAGGCAGAAGAGTTTCTAAATCAAACGTGCCTCTGAGTTCAATTTGAACAGGCCCACCAGGCCCCTCCGCAGGGGCGGAGCTGCACACGGAGCCTCCTGGGGGACTGAAAGGAGAAGGCTCAGGGGCCCAGCATGCAGAGAGCTGAGCCCAGCCGTGCTGACCTGCCCCTGCATGAACCGGGCTCTTCGTTCTCCGGGGTCCCTCCCGCAGGGATTGCAAACGTGGGTCCTGCCGTTCCCTGGCAAAGCTGGCCCAGGATGGCTAGTTCCGCAGGTTATGAATCCCGTGTTACTGCAATGAACAATCATCCCCCGAATGCATCTTTCAGTGTGGTTTATGAATGGGGGGGGAGCAAAGGAAATCGCCCTTTCTTTCCTCGATCCTTCCCACGTCCAAACACGCCGGGCCGGCAGGGAAAGGAGAGCCGCTGGGCTCCCAGGGGAACTCACCCCGGTGTAACTGTGGAACTCCACGGAGTTACTGAGAGCCAAACTGGGCCCTTAGCTCCGGGGTGGGGGGCAGCCCCTCCCCCAGGGCCAGGGCCACCTTGGGCATCTTCAGCCCTGGGGTCGCCACCCCTCTCCAGTGCTCCCTCGGCCCTCTCGGCCGCCCTTCTGGGCCAGCCTGTCTCAGGTCCAGGGCCAAAGCTGTCTGCCGACGGCAGGAGACAGCTCCAAGCCCAGCCAGACCTCTCGAATGGCTGCGGCTTCCTCCCCACCACTCAGTTCCATGGAGCCCCCCAGCCACGGAACTGGGGGAGCGGGTTCAGCTCCGGTGTCACCCCGGTTCAGTGAATTCAGCAGAGTCGCTCTGGATTTCCCAATGTCACAGAGCAGAGCCGGGTCCCAGGGATGTGCAGGCAGCTCCAGCACAGCTTGCCTGACCCAGGGGTTAGAGAAGAGCAGGGGCTAGTGGTCAGATCACAGGCCTGGGCCCCAGACACTCCTGGGCTTTCACTAGAGCTGCCCAGCACGCGGTTGACCAGACGTGTTTTCCTTGCACTGCGGCGGTTTGTCAATGCTGGAAAGTTTCACAGCGACGTCGTGATTTGGGGGAATGCGAAGGGTTCTCATCTGAGCTGAGATGGGGCCAAGCAAAGCCCAGAGCCGGCTGCCGACTCTCCCCGAGTTGCTGAGCTCTGGCCGGGCCCACTGCAGAGAGAGGTTTGGGTCACACGGCTCTAGTCCCCCCTCCCCCTAGTTCTGTGTGAGTGGGTCAGACCCAGGTTTCTGCCCAACCCTGCTCCAAAAATCCTCAAGAGACTCTAGCCTTATTCTGGGGCTTGTGAGGAAGATCCCCAGTGCATGAGCGCCCCCTCCTGGCCCCACGGCGGCTGTGACAGGGCCACTCCTCACCATGGGTTCCCCGCGCGCCTTTAAACCTCCTCTGCTCATTCCACATGGGCAGCGTCACCCCAGCACCTCTGTCTTTATGGGGTTGGCTTGCGGCTGAGCCAGTCAGCTCCCCCCTTGGGATTTCAGGGCTGCCGGACGCTCCTCTCTTGCTCGGGGGCTGCTCGGCGGGGTGTAAGCATGGGGGCCACACCGGGGCAGTTTTCCAAGTAGCCATGGCTCCAAGCGCTCCCATGGGGGGGTTGAACGTGTGGCATCCAGATTACAAAGTGCTTATCCACCCCCACCTCCCCCCGGTGATCAATTCAGCAGAATGAGGGTTGGACGGGCTGGGAGATGGAACCTCAGCCAGGTGGGGGCGAGGCCTGTCCCCCTCTGTCTTTGGGGCAGCTTGGCTAGCATCAGGTTCCCGTGTGCAATTCACCAAGAGAGAGCCCGGGGTGGGGGGTGGGGAACGAGTGGGCATCTGCTGCACTGCACAGGGTGGGAGTGCTTGGCTTGTGGCCTGGGGCTGGAGCCACCCCACGGGGGAACGGGAACCGTAGCCTCCCCTGCTGACAGCCCACTGGCACCCGTGCACCGAGTCATGAGCACCCTTGAACGGGAAGCCCCTGGCACAGCAACAGAGATGCTGGATCCCAGTGCTGGGATACTGGGGCGAGAGGGGACGGCACAAGAACCCAAATAGAATTGCCCCCCCCATCTCCCTGGGGATCCCGCTCTGCCCATGGAGAAGTGCTCTGACTTTCCACACAACGCCCCCCCCGGCCCCGCTCAGCATCTCCTCCCCTCCATCCTCCTCTAGTGGGGCCTGGGCCACAGGGAGCAGAGAGGCCGATGAGCCAGCCGCAGCCTTGGCTGGGCCCTTAGCTCCGGGCTGCTGACAACCCTACTCGGGGCGTGAGGTGCCATGTGCCACAAACCCCCAGTGTCAGCAGGGAGGCCCCGGAGTTTGGCCTCCGTCTGATTCCCAGCCAGTGAATGCAACAGCCTCTCGAGAGGGGCCACAGGCGGAGGGCGCTGGGGCTGCAGGATTTGCCTTTTCACCCACTTGGCTGCCCCAGGCCCCAGCCAGAGGCCAAGCAGCGCGGATACTGGAGGTGTAGTTTGGCTGCTGGACAGGGACGACTGGCCTGGACACGGCCTGTGGGGGTCAGTGGTGACTGACCCTGAGTGCAGGGGACTTTGAAACACAGCCCCTTGGCACATCCATTCCCAGCAAGTGGTTTCCACGATATTCGGAGAGTCCCGAAATCTCTCCCAGCCGGGCTCCCTGCACCCCGAGGAGGGGCAGCGTTCCTCTCAGCTGGGCCTCCATGTCCTGTCCAGGGGAGCCCCGGGAATGTGCATTCCCCTGGGTTAGCACCCGGATGTGCCAGTCACACGCGAAGCAGAAACAGACTAGCAGTTTCTTCTTCCTTCGAAGCCAGAGCCACTAGACCCGGCAACCTGCGCACACAGGAGCTGCTGAGTGAAAATACCCACGGGGCATCTCCAGGGAAAGTGGAAACAATGAAGGAGTTTCCTTCCAAGTGGGTATTCACCCATGAAAGCTCATGCTCCTATACGTCTGTTAGTCTATAAGGTGCCACGGGACTCTTTGTCGCTTTTTACAGACCCAGACTAACACGGCTCCCCCTCTGATACTTCCCAGCCTAGCTGGTCCTGAAATGGTTTCCCAGCATGAGGGACAAACAACAAGAGGGGGTTTGGCAGAACGCAGTGTCCAGGGCTGGCAGAGGGGTGGTGGGAGCAGGGGGGTGAGTGCAGGGTGGTGGGTGCTGGGAGCAGGGTGCTGGGTGCTGGCAGTGGGGTGGTGGGAGCAGGGTGTTGGGAGCAGGGTGCTGGGTGCTGGCAGTGGGGTGCTGGGAGCAGGGTGCTGGGTGCTG
>NW_020664545.1:1519975-1540363 GCF_002925995.2 Terrapene triunguis
GGGAGCAGGGTGCTGGGTGCTGGCAGTGGGGTGCTGGGAGCACTGGGTGTGCTGGGCGAGGTGCTGGCAGTGGGGTGCTGGGAGCAGGGTGCTGGCAGTGGGGTGCTGGGAGCAGGGTGCTGGGTGCTGGCAGTGGGGTGCTGGGAGCAGGGTGCTGGCAGTGGGGTGCTGGGAGCAGGGTGCTGGCGGCACTATGCTGGGGCTGCCCATGTTAGCCTTGGGTAGAGTCTGAGGCTGGAGGAAGCACGTGTCCGTGTGATGGGGGTGATCGAGGGGGGCGCCCGGCCGGTGGGTGTCACGGTGGGGTGTCTGCACCGTGCGGGGCGGGGAGAGCGTGCGCGCGTGCAGAATCCCCCGCTCCAGCCTCGGCGTTGCCCTTTTAAGAGCTGAGCCGGGGCGGGGGGAGGTGGCGCCGTTCCTGGAACAGCCAACAGAGCCGAGAGAGAGCGCGCGAGGGCGAGCGAGCCCCCCCTGCCCGGTGCCTGCGCGGCGGTTTCAAGCTCCCCCGCCCGAGCGCCGCTGCCGGGTTTGCGGCCGCTGCTCCGGGCCGGGGCCGGCGGGGTGGCCGTGGCTATGGGGCGCTGCGCCGGCCGCGCTCGCTGACGGGCGTGCACAGGCGAACCCGGCCGCAGCATGTACGCCAAGGGGAAGGGCTCCGCCGTGCCCTCGGACAGCCAGGCCCGGGAGAAGTGAGTCCGCCGGACCCCGGCGTGGGCCGGCAGCGGGGAGCGCGGGGGGCCCGTTCCCCGCCCCCTCCCCGGGGGGGCTCCACGCGGGAAGTTTGCCGGGCGATGGGGGCCGGAGCGGGGCGCCCGCACATGGGGGCGCAGCCTCCGCTCCGCTCCGCTCGCCCTGGGCTGGGGGCGGCGTGTGGCCCCCGGCGGGGCCGGGCCCGGGGCAGCGGGGGGGGGTCGGGGGCTTTGCACCGCCGCGGACGGGAAAAATCGGGGGCCGCCGCCGGCTCGGAGCGTCTCAACTTTGCGCCGCCAACTTTGCGCTCTCGGGGAGGCGCAGGGGCCGCCCGGCGGGGGGAGCAGAGCCGGGGGCCGGAGCCGGGCGGTCCCTGCGGGGACTCGGAGCGGGGGCTCGGGGTGCCCGGGGCGCGCTGGGCGGCTCTGGACGGGGCTGCGGGGGCTTGGCTCTGAGAGCGGCCGCCCCTTGGGTGACTGCAGCGGCTCGGCTCCCCGGGGCCCCCCGGCCCCCCCGCGAGGAGCGCCTGGCCCCGGCCGGGCTGGGCCCGGGGTCTCCGGGCGCGGGCGGGGGGTCAGCAGTGCCCCGGGGGCCGGGCCGCCCGTCGGGGGTGAAGTGGGGGCGGGGAGGTGCGGGGCCCCCGTGCTGCTGCTGGGAGCAGGTGTTGGTCCTGTCGGGGCCCCACAGGACCCAGTCCCGGCCCTGCTGGGGTCTGGGCAAAGGGGACTGGGCAGGCGGAACCCGCCGCTCCCGGGCGCTCAGTTTTCTGCCCGTCTCAGCCCGAGCCGCAAAGCCCGACTGGCAGCCGCCAACCGAGGCAGCAGGTTGTCCTGTGCCCCCCGTACCCCGTCCTCCGGCTGAGCTGCACAGAACCAGGCTGTGGCTGGGCACATGTACAGTGGGGGGTACAGGATGGGGGGGCTCAGTGTGATGGGGGGGGGAGGGTGCCAGCTTAGCCCTGGGTGTTGGGTCTGGGGGAGGTGCCAGTTCGTGCAATGCCTCACCATGTGCAAACAGATTTTCCCCTGGGGGGGGCAGTTACTCTGTGGAGAACCCTGTCCCCCTCCCCGCTCACCTCTGCCCCGGGGCAGCTCCCAGCGGGGGCTTTGTGTCCGTGCCCAGGCCGGCCCATCACGGCCGTCCTGCGGGCTCGGTGCGCAGCCTGAGCCGTGGTGTTCGCTGTCAGGCAGACGTGGGATCCCGCAGGGCGGGGGGTGAACCTCTTCCTAACGAGACTGGCACTCGGACCAGAGAGTGAAAGGAACCAGCCAGAGACCCTGGAGGGGATTGGTAGCCCCCCCCGCCAAAGCCTGGCCCTTTCGGGGGGACTTGGGATATTATTTCAGCTACAAAGGAAGACAATGCAACCTTGGGACCAGACGGCCGCTGCTGTCGGTGCCTGCCCCTGCCTCTGCCCCTGGAGCTTCCCGGGGCTGGCGGGTGACAGTTGGGAGCAGGGGGGTTCCTGTAGGATGAGGCCCGTCTCCGCCGGTGGCTTTGTGTGTGTCTGATCCAGGGGCCAGAGGGTGCTTCGCGGCCCGTCGGCTGCTGCTGCGACGGGGCCAGGAAGGCTGCGGGTGCTGGGACGGAGGGGGCGCAGGGCTGGAGCGTTTGCTTTAGGAAACGCTGGGGCTGCTGCACCAGCAGGGAAAAGGCCGGACGAGGGAACCCCAGGACCGAGCTGCTCCCCGCGGTGCCAGGGCAGGTGCTGGTATTCGAACGGAGTCCGGACAATTCTCCTCACTTTGATTCCGGGGCTGTCCTGGCTCAGAGCCTCTCCTCTGCTGGGGGGTACAGAGAGCAGAGTAGGGGAGCTGCCAGGGTGAGCTGGGGCGGCTGTGTGGGCCCTGGGGTGCCAGGCTGGGCCCTGGCTGAGTCACTCGCGTGAGCCAGACGCTCGACCCGCCTTTGGCGCCGGTCGGTCCCGTTGAAGCAGCCGCGCTGACTCGGGATCCAGGTGAGCAGCATCTTCTTAGCGGCGGCTGCTGGATCCGTCCTCGCGCTGTCACTCGCTCATTCATAAAAGCGGCTCCTTGAGAGCAAGGGACGCGCCTCCTACAAATACAGCAGTCAGCCTGGGGGGGCTCTTTGCCTGCGCGTGTCTGTCCGTCTGCCTGCCCTGTGCATGTCCGTTTGTCACCACGTCTCCCTGGCAGGTCCATGTAAGACCCTGTTCTGCTCCCTTTGCCCAGGCGATGCCAGGCCAGGGGGGCCGAGGGACCAGTCCCAGCCTGGCCCCTGGGGGGTTCCCCGGCCCCATTGAAATGTCCCTGGCTTGTATCTGGAATCCAGGGGAGAGGGTCTGTTCCATGACATGACCATTCGGGGGGGTGGGGGGATTGCAGGCTGGCTCAGCGGTGCTGGGGGTTGTGAGATGTGGGGGCCCAGCTCCCTAGGCGGAGGGAATGGCTAGAAGAGTGAGTGACCTGCCCCAGGAGCCACGGGGCCTGCGGTTCCAGACCCCGGCCTGGTTTAGTAACTAGGCGGGGAGGGGGTGGGCAGTCGGTGCCCCCGGCTGGCTGGGCTCCGCACGGGGTTAGCTGCACACAGGGAGTGACTGCATTGGAGTCAGTGCAGCTACTCAGCCGAGTTTACTCACTGCAGGATTGGGGCCATGGTCTTCCTCTCAGCGGGGAGGGGCTGCTTCCCCCCACCCCAGCTTGCTGGCTGGGAGCCCTGGTCTTCTCGTCTCCGGGCTGGAGTTCAGAGCTGGCTGGCTGTATGTGGCCCATGCCAGCTTGCAGGCTCCTGGACAGGGGCATCTGGGCCCACTCTCCCAGCACAGAGCCGTTCCCCCCCCCCCCCCCCCCCCGGTGCGGTGCCCCTGCTGTGTCTGCGCTGGCGCTGCCAGTGCTGCCTGCCTGCCTGGTGAGGACAGCTGGTGCTGCTAGGTTGGGTCAGCCTGGCCCCGTGGGCACCTGGGGCGGGCAGAGCTGGGAGCTGCTGCTGCGGAGGCTGAGGAGAGAGAGGTCAGAGGTTGGGACTGAGCCTGGGGGAGATACCGGGGCTTTGGGTGTCGTCGTCGACGCCCCTTCTGCTTTCCCTGGTGTGGCAGGAGGAGAGTGAAGAGCTGGGGGGGGGGGGGCTGGAAGGAGACAGGAGCGGGTGGGGAGTGCTGCCCGTAGGGGGCCCGTCCCAGCCAGGTCCCATGGTGACACTCACCAGCGATTGTTCCCGTTGTTTTCTGGGCTTGGTTGGTGATGGCTTAGAAGCTGGGATCTCAGCTTGGACTCCCTGGTATTGGTTTTCCTCCAACACTTGTGTGCACATAAGTTTGTTATTGTAGGGTTGCCAGTAAGGGCTGAGCCTGCATGCACTTCTTTGTTGTTGTAGCTGTCATAGGGGGACTGGCCCTTTAAGGAGGACGAGGCCAGTGCACCTGTGACTGAGCAGCTATCCCCCAGCTGAGCTCTAAAGAGGGCACCTGAGCCCGGGGGCTGGGGGCCCGGAGAGTGCCAGGGCCAGGCAGGCGTGGCAGAGGTGAGGGGGACCAGGGAGCTGTTGGGGAGACGGCAAAGTGAAGAATACGATCAGTGAGGCCGGGCCGGAGCTGGGGAACCTCTGGGGAGTTGCAGGAGTTTGTGCAGCAGCTCCTGGGAACGTGGGGTGATCACGCCTGGCTGTGGGAAGCCAAGCCTGAAACGGTGCATCCCAGCAGCCGGGGCAGGGCGTCCTGGGGAATGGGGCGGGGGGGGGGGGGTGAAGCCCCCTTGCAGCAGGCCAGAGTGGGGGGTGCTGGGAGGAGCCCAGGGGATAGGGGTTGGTGCTGGAGGGAGGATCCAGAGCGGGGGTAGGACTTGCAGCGGGCAGACCTGGCTGAGTGGAACTGCAGGGAGCCCTGGCCTGGGGCTGGAGATGGGTCAGGGGGGAATTGAACCTGGGACCTCTCAGGTGGATGTCCTGGAACAGGGGCAGAGAGGTTGGCACCAGCCTAGACCTGGACCGGTGGGAGGCTGAGCTGGAAGTGATGTCCCTGGAGGGGGCATGGCAGGCCGCTGGGATTCGCTGCACTCGGGTGTTTGGGGACAAGGGTTCTGTGGGTCGGCTCGGGGCTGCCCTGCTGCTGGTGGGTTATCGCAGGTGAGCCCTGGGCTGTTGGCTTTGGGTTCGTTTGTTTTGCTTTAAGGAAAACTTTGTATTGGAGCGTTTTCACTGAAGCGAAAACACCTGAAAGCGAGCCGAACCCTGCCAAGGCCCCAGCCTTGCCTGTGGGAGGCGCTGCTCTCTGGAGGAGCAGGAGCAGGCGAGAGCCGTGCTGGGGGGAAGCCGGGGGGTGGGCGTTGTGCCACCATCCAGGATCTCTTGGAGACCCCAGAGCATCACTCTGGGAATCTGCCCCATATAGACTGTCTGGGGCCCCCCTGCCCTCACCAGCCCCGGTCGTTCCAGTCTGTGCATCCCCTCATGTGCCAGCCAGCCACCTCCTGCAGCCTTCCCTCCATGCAGAGGATGAGTGGGGTGGGATAGTATGGCCTTCCCGGGAGGGGGCGCCTGCTCAGAAGACGGTGGGAGGCAGTGGCGGCAGCACTTTCTCCAAGAACTTCGTCCATGTGTCTCCTAGAGAGTTTGGCCTTTCGTGGAGTGTAGGGGGAGAGAAGAGAGCTCAGTGCCCATGGCTCCTTCAGCCCTGGGACTCTGCCCTGGCTGCCAGCCCAGGTGGCCGTTCACTTTCGATGGGAGGCCAGTCTGGTGCCTCCTGTCCTGTTTGTGCGGCCCTGGTGCCGTGCGGTGCTGGGTGAAGGGTCTGGGTCGGAGGGTGCTGCTAGCTGCAGGCCTGGTTGGAGATGTGGTTTGCATTGATTCTCTCCTCTGCAGCAAGAGGCTCCCCGTGAGAAAGCCCAGAGCAGCGTCCCCCGCTGGGGGAGCAGTGCGCCTGTCTCCGTGCCCGGGGGGGGCTGAGGTAACTGCAGCTGTGGAGCTGCAGATGTCAGACCAGCAGAGGTGGGGAGTGGAGCCAGCCCCGGGGTCTGTGCCTGGGTGTGGGCACCGGCTCTCCGGGGTTTGTCCGGCTCCGGGAGGGGAGAAGACGACATGAGGGCCGAATTGTCTGCTGGTGTCGCTCTGCCCACTGCAGTGGGATGAGGTTGGGTTGCACCAGCTGAGGATCTGGGCCTGGGAAGCAGGGGCTAGACGCTTTCCCTTGGACTGTCTCAGGGAAGTGCGGAGTGGCTGTTCTCTGCAGGGCCTTGCCCACAGTACTGTGTGCAGCACAGACACCGAGGAAAAGGACCGGCCCTGCCGTCTCGAATCAGGCTGTTGCAGATTGTGCCTCCCTGCCTCCAGAAGTCTAGCCTGGCGCCCATCACCATGGTATCTGGGCTCCTTCCATGTCCGGAGCAGTAGCCGCGTCCCCAGTGGGCTCCGTGGAGGGTCTGACCCCCCCTCCCTTTCGGGGAGGTTTGCGCCTGGCTGGCTCTTGTCAGAGGCTGTGTCCTGGGGCTGTCTGGGGGGGAAGGATGCTCGCGTCACTCGGGCTCTCCACGAGGAAGGCTTTGCAGAGACGCTCAGGCTGCGCTGGGTCCCCTCCGCTTGGGCCTCAGATGTCGGGCTTGTTCCCGGGCTTTGTGAGCCACGGCGTCCCAGACCAGCGTGTCCCAAGGGTCTCTGCCGTGCTGCCCGCTGCTCCCCCAACTCCAGAGACCCCGCTCTGCCCCCAGCCCGGCCCCAGGCAGGCAGTGGTGGAAGCCCACAGGGCTCGGTCCTAGGAGCTCTGGCTGCGCTGCCGGGGTTCCAGGGCTGAGGCTGGAGCGAGGTCTCCGTGGCTGGGGTGGGAAGCCAGCGTGTGCCAGCCAGGCCTGAGCGTCGGGGCGTAGTGGGAAGCTGCTCCTGCTCCCCCCTCGCCTGGCCCTGCTGCTGCTCCCTGCTTGGGCCCAGACGTGGCCCATTCCCCTGGGGGTTTCTCGTCCCAGGAAGCCCTGTGCAAGTGACTGTGCCCAGCAGAGCAGTGCTGCCCAGCCCAGTAACAGCCCTGGGTGCTCTGTGAACCCCAGCTTGGTAATGGCAGGGCCAGAGACCCCGTAACTGCCTACGGCACGTGCCAGGTAAACCGTGGCCAGGGGACCTGTTCGCAGGATGGGCTCCCTGTAGGAGTGTAGGGAACTGGGTCCTGGGCTAGAAAACCATGCACCATCTGTTCCAGCTGGCACGCTCCCGGCTTGCAGCCCCTCGGCTCCTGCCCCCCATGCACCCCTGGGATGCCCTGGCACCATGGGGCCATTTCTTGGCAGGCTACAGCGTCAGGGTTGGGGTGTGGTGGAGCCTCCCTCCAATGCACTGAGCTGCTGTCACAGCCCTGCGGTTGCTAGCCATGGGGCTGCAAGCCCCATAGCGACAGCTCAGAGGGAAGCAGGAGGGCCCCGGGAGAACCTGGCCATGTGGCGATCCTGTCTGGGGGTGGCTGTACTGGGCTGGGGGAGGGCTCGGGCTCTCCTGCCGCCCAAGGTATCTGTACAGCGCCTAGCGCTGGGGGGGGCTGTAGCTGCTCCTCCCGGGGAGCCAAGCAGGACATCCCCAGCTCCCCACCCTCCCAGCTGGCTTCGAGGCCAGCTCAGCCCTTGCCACATGCACGGCTCCCGTCAGGGCCTGCCACTGCCAGCAGTGGGGGGCAGTGCAGAGCAGTGGGGGGGCCGTCCCCCTGCATTGGTGGGATGGTCCCATTTCCAGCCCCCCACCCCACCCCTCCAGGGTCGCAGCTGGAGCAAGCAGGTGCCCCGGCTCCTCTGCCATCCTGGCTGTCTTTACCCTCGCACGGAGGTTACCTCGAGCCTGGTGTTCCTGCGCCGTCTGGCTTGTTCTAATCCTCTGCCCCCCGTGGCATTAAGTCCCGGCACTGGTGGAAGCGCGCGGTGGTGTTAACCCCCAGGGTGCTGGGCAGGAGCCGATGGAGCCAGCAGGGAGGGTGGAGATCTCCATGCACGGCCCTGCTGGGTTGGGGCTGCTGGTGGTACCTATAATCACCGCTGCCTGGCATGCCGGGCGGGGGCCCTGGCAGGACTGCGGGAGCGCAAGGGGCCAGTGTGCAGAACGCCCCTGCGGTGAGAGGATGAGCAGTGCCCGGCTGGGAGCGTGGGCTGGGCCCTGCTGTGGAGCCAGGGTGGACGGACAGGGGGACTTTCGGGCAGGGCCTGACCTGAGCGGGGCTCTTCCCCTCTGGAGACCCACAGGCCATATCCTGAGCCTGGCGGGCTGGGCACCTGGCCGATCCCAGGATGCTGTGCCCGGTGTTCGGGTGCTGGATTGTGCTGTCTGGTGCACCCCCAGCTAGCGGAGTAGGCAGGCGTGCCAGCGCTGCCCCCGCCACAGCTGTGTCCACAGCAAGTGGGCACTCGCTGTGCAGCGTGAGTGACCTGGGGTAATTCTCTGCTCCCATCTCTGCCTACTCTGGGCTGCTGCTCTCCAGCCGGCCCTGCCTCCTCATGCTCCATGTGCCAGAGCAGGCCGGCCGGGCCCCTCAGGCTCCTGCACCGATAACGCTTGGGGGGGGGCCCCCTTGGGGGCCAGGCAGCCTGGTGGGGGAGCTGGTTACTCGGGCAGAGCCGGAGCGGTTCTCTCTGGATTTGTCCAGCACTGCGCTCTTCCCCATGGCATGTCTGTGTGCCCAGCGGGGCCCTGGTTGGAACCCAGCTCCTCCTGTGGTGAGGGGCACCTCCCTGCCTGTGCCAGCTGCTAGCAGTGTAGGGAGGTGATGGCCGTGCCCCGTTCTGAGAGCTGTGGGGCTGAACTGCCTGGCTCCAGCCCTGGCACAGGGAAAGGCTCCTGGCCATGTGTTGGGTGGAGGTCCATTCCTGGCATGGCCACGGCTGGGGGGGCAGGTTCCATACCCCCTGTGCCCTCCAAATGGGGCTGTGAGGACAGCAGGAGGCCCCTCCCCCGTGTGTCTAGATGCCCGCCCCCCATCCCAGTGCTAGTGGTGCAGGCTGAGCTGAGGGGTCTGAGCTCCCCGGTCTCGTCACCCCTTAGAACTGGTGCCCTGCGTGCTCCCCATGGGGGCTCTTCCCCTAGGAGCAGAGCAGTGCCCGTGAGCCTGTTGTCCTGTGTGCTCGCTGCATCCCGGCGAGTGGAGGGACGATGTTGCATGGGTGGGGAAGTGGCTGAGTTTCCCGCCCCTCCAGCTTATCCCTCTGCCCCCCGCTTTTCCCTGCTAATCCCCCCTCGTGCTCTTTCTCTGCATCGCTCCGTGGCTGGGCTGGCTGGGAACACCTCACCCGGCGGGACTCAGACACCAGGAACTGTTGCCAGTGCAGATGAGGTTTCACTGCCTGCGGCCCCGGAGGACCAAGCCCTGCATGGGACTCTCGTTTATGGCTCCTGGTTTGCCAGACGGGTACTGGCTCGTCCCTGCCCTGGTTGCCAGGGGGTGGGGGGGCGGCGGAGGTGCTCTCAGTCCAGGGGTTAATTCTTGGTGCCCTAGGAAAGCTCCATCTGCGCCTCTCATCATCCCCCTAATGTCCTTCCCAGCCCCATGGATCCTCCCTTGGGCCGGAGGGTCTGGCTGCCTGGGGGAGTGGGGGTACCCTGGATTCTGGCAAGCCCAGCATGCTGGCCCCTCTGAACCAGCTCAGCAGCTGGGCCCTGTCCGGCTCCCCGTGTAAACCCGGCAGGGCTGCGGGGGAGGGATCAGCCCCTGCTCCCAGGTGACACTTTAACACCCAGCCCTTGTGAGTCTGTGTGAACGGGCTGGCCTGGCATGCTGGGGCCACAGGGGGGTGAAACAAACCTTGCCCCCTTCCCTCCACTAGTGATGGACGAGTGGGTACGGTGAGGAGAAGGCGCCAGCTGTGAGAACTGGGGCTTGTGGGTCAGCACTGGGGCAGGAGGAAGGGTGGGAACCGGCCCCCAGGGAGCCAGGGTTCTGCAGACGAGCGGGGTTGTGGGTGAGGTGCGTGAGGGGGACCGGGCAGGGGGAGCACGGGGCATGTACCTCCCGCTCCGCAAGGCCTGCTGGGCTCCCTGCTGGGGCGCGTCTCAGCCCAGCCGTGCGGTGCCTTTGTCTGGGGGGCAGGCGGTGTTGACGCTCCGGATTTTCTTGCATTGTGGCGGCTTTTCAACCTGCTCAGGATGTTCTGAATAATTGATGCTTTGCGGTGCTGGCAAATGGATGGGGAAGCAGGAGCCAGTGGCAGGGCTGGACAGGCCCCATGATGGGGGGCAGGGCAGCGCCCAAGGTGTAGGGGGACTGGGCGGAGCTGCCCCACTCTCCCTTGGACAGCCTGGCTGGGAATGCATTTCCCCTCTGGTTCTGGCTGTGCCTCGTGCCCCAGGGGTCGTGGGGGGTGCCGGGGGGGCTGCGTGGTTCGCTGTGGACTGTGCAGTGTCTCGTCCCGCTGGACCCATCCCCTCCCCCAGCCAGAGACCCCTGTGCGGGCTGATGTGTTCCTGGGTGCAGGCTCTGGGCCGGTCAGGGCCTGTGGCAGACAGGGTGTGCCCAGGGGCTGTTCCCTGGTCCCAGCGCTGTGCCCGGGGCAGCGAAAACCCCTCTCCCTGCAGGGAAAGCCTGGTGCCCAAGGGTGCTCCCTGTGTCACTTCCAGGGCACCGCATGGCACTGGGGGTGCCTTGCTGGTTGCAGAATGAATGCCCTGACCCCCAGGTGGATCCCTGGGGCACTGCCCCTCCTGCTGCAGCCAGGGTTACCCCCTGGCTGGGTTTTTTCTGGATTTGCCAGTTGCCAGAAAAATAATTTAATCTGCTGGGTTGGTGGTGGTTTCTTAATATGGGTCTAAAGATTTGCATCATCACCACCGTACACTGGGGTAGCAAATGGTGAAAGTTTCGGTGTCCAGCCAGAGATGCTGCAGCTTGAGATAACCGATCAAAACGGTTGCAAATACAGCAGCTGCCTGCCCACCAACGTGCCAGCGCCCCACGCGGGCGTGAGAGGGTTTGAGTCACGTGAGAGTGGGGGGAGGGGTTTGCGGCGTTGCCTGGGGGTGCAGCGGGCTTGTCTTGTGGGGGGAGTGTGTGCCTGACTTTCTGCATTTCAAAGGTGGTAACCCCAGCTGCAGCCCCCTCATGCTCTGTGGGGCAGGAGTTGGGCACCCCTGGGGCACATGGGCTGGCACTGAATGGTCTAGTCTGAGTCCTTTTCCCAGCCCTCCCTGCTCCATGGAGCCTGGCATGATGCCAGCTGCGCTGGGCTGTCTGCTCTAGACACAGGTCCCAGCATGCCGGACTCTGCCCTGTGGGCCTGGAGGGTGTGCGGTTCCCCTTGGCTTTAGTAGGGCCTGGCAGGGATGGGCACTTGCCAGACTGACACTGTGCTTGGTTCTGTGGGGCACAGGGTACTTGGCTTCCTGCCCCAGCCCAGGGTGTGGCACGGCTGTCGTGTTCCACTCCAGAGGCAGCTGCTTGACCCACTAGCTCCCCCAATGGGAGGCGCTTGCTAATGCTAGATCTGGGCCTGGTGAGGGGCCTTTGTCTGCATCCCTGTTCCTGGCAAGGGGAGAAGGAAACCTCTCCTCATGGGGAATCTGGTGTCCAGGGGGCTCCTGGAAGCACTGGCCACATGCTGCTCCCCACAGCCCCTGTCCTGCATAGGCAGAGCTGTGCCCGGAGGGAGGAGATGGCAGAATTGGGCTCTCAGGCCAGATAGCACAGTGGGGCTGACCAAAGTGGCCTGGTCTGTGGAGGGTGGGGGAGGGGTGCAGGCCCCCCAGGGCTCGGCTCTGTGGGGCATCGGGACAGAACTAACGCGATTCCTCCTGGGATCAAACGCTCTGGCTGGCTCGGCCCCATGGGCCCCTTGCATGGGGCCAGGTCCTGCTGCAGAGCGGGCTGGGGGGGGCAGGGGGCATTCCTGGGACTGAGGCATCTCTCGTCTCGCGCAGGCTGGCGTTGTACGTGTACGAGTACCTGCTGCACGTGGGAGCCCAGAAATCTGCACAGACCTTCCTCTCGGAGGTAAGACCAGGGTGGCCTGGGCACATGGCCCAGCTGCTCTCCCATGGCCTGCTAGAGCTTCCATCTCACCCCTGCTCACAGGCCAGTCCCATGTACTGGCCAGGGCCGTTTTGGCACCATGGGCTGCCAAAGCGTTCAATTGGCCCTTTGTAGGGGGCAGTCCCAGGCTGGTGAGGGGCCCCAGGTGCATGGCTCCCAGCCAAGGGGGGCTGGGACATAGGGTCTGCAGCTGGGGCAGGGAGAGGGACGCCCAAGTGCGGTGGGGATGGGTCCAGCGGAGGCTGTGTCACCTGGGTGCTGCCACAGCTGGTTCTGTGCCGCTGCAGGGCATTGGGGCAGCCCTACTGCCCGGTGTGCTGGAGTGGGGGGAGGGAAGGGCTCTAGGGCCGGAACCCTGGGGTGACTCCTCCATGTAAGGTCTTGGGGGCAAGGAGCCGGCCGAGGGGCTTCTTGGCTCTGGGGTGATGGAGCAAATGGGGGCTCTGCACAGCACGTTGCTGAACAAGGGCCCTGGAGCTCTGGTGCCCCTCGATCCTGCCCCGGAGCCCCCACCGCTCTCCTGGGTGTGGCTGGCTCAGCGCACGGGCCCCAGGAGGGGGATCCTTGCAGGGACCGCACACCCTGGAGACCATCAGGGAGCTGGAGGCGTGCCCGGAGCCCCGACCCCTCTCCTCCCTGACCGTACGATAACCCCCGCACTGAGTCGCCCACGGCAGGTAGCTTCCTGCGCACCAAGCCTACAGGCTGGAGTTGGGGGGCCAGCAGACGGGAACGCTGCAGGGGTTTGTGCCTGCTGCTCCATTTCCAACTGGGGCCCCCTGTCCGAACACGGCTCGGGTGACCTGCCCTCTCTCTTGCAGATCCGATGGGAGAAGAACATCACGCTGGGGGAGCCCCCGGGGTTCCTGCACTCCTGGTGGTGGTAAGTGCCCTTCCCAGCTTGCGTGGGGGGTGGGCTGTCCCCTGGGCTACAGCCATGGGGTGGGTATGCAATTCCCCTGATCAGCTGGGCTCTGCGTGGGGGGAGATGGCCCCCTGCCCTCTCCTTGTCAGCAGAGCAGGGGACGGGGGGTTGTTAGTGGAGTGGGGAGGGGGAAGGGCTGGTCCCCCCCCCCCCCCCCAGTTCCTGTCCCTTGTGGCTATTCCCTCTGCCGCTGACACTCATCACCTCGAACCCCATAAAGCTGCTGTTCTGCTTTTCCCATCAGCCAGCAGGAGCAACTGGAATTTATTTTAGGTCTCCCCCCATCCTGCTTCCCGGAAACACCCCGGCTCCCCCAGCGCTGGGCCCCACCAGGCCCGGCTCACACATATGGAGACAATTTGGCTGGCCCCAAAAAGGCAGAAAGCACCGTTCCTAGGCAGCCACGGGGCTTCGTCCCGTTAGATCTGGGCCTGACCTACTTTTCCGTGGCACCCCCATGTTCTGGGACCAGCGGGATCCTCCCGAGTTCACACAGCTCAGACAGGAGCGCAAAGGAGACAAGGGCCCAATGGACAAACGAGGCAGGATTTGGTCTTGTCCTGCACAGCTCCTCTGTTAAAGGGGGGTAGACTTAGGACTCCAGGAGGAGTTCATGGTCGGGGTTCATTTCTTTCCTCCCCCAGGAGCCTCGCTGGGCTGGGTTTGGAGCTGTTCTGATGGCCCGGGCTGGGGGGCACGGGGCTCCCATCCCCGCCCGCTGAGCTGTGCGTGCCCTGTCCTGCCTGTCTGCACCATGACAAAGTAGCTGCCAGATGCCCTGTGCCTGGCTCCACCTTCTGGTGCAGCCCAGCTGCCGGGGGCGTAAACCGCGCCTGGCCCCCGAGGGAGGGGCTGGCTCTGAGCTGCAGAGAGCTCTCCAGCCCCACAGCTCTGTGCTGGGACAGCCCGGCTGCATGGGGCTGGGATGCCTGATGCAGCCTGGCATGGACTCCTGGGTCTGTGGGGAGTGCTGCCCCAAGGCATGTCTGGCTGGGGGTGCTTGTGGGAGGATGCGGGTGGGGGGGGGGGGGGAGAGGAGGGGCTCCTACCTCTCCTTCGTGCCCCAGCTGGACGGGGTTATTCAGGGTCCTCTCTGTGCAGCCCAGCCAGCTGTCTCTTGCTTCAGAGCTTGCCCCCACCCCATCCTCTGTTTGTGACATCACAATAGTCCCCTTGGCAACCAGCTGTGATGTCACAAAGAGAAGGTGAAGGGCCAGGCAGCCTAGGGCAGTGGCTGGAGCGCAGGGGTCTGGGGTCTGTTCCTAGCTCCATGTCCTTTGCCCCCAGAGCCGCAGGGGAATAGGGCCCAGCTCCTGGAATGGGGCTGCTCGTGTTGGGTACCCACAGGAGATGCCTGGGAGTGGGGGGGGGAGACTCACCTGCCAGCTGGGCCCTGGGAATCTGAGTCCCCCTGCATGCATGCAAGGTGCTGTAATCTCTGCTCCTGTTCCTGGGGGCTCCTGGGGGTGAATGCAGCAGAACCGCTCCCACCCCATGGGACGGGCTGGTGAAAGGGCCCCAGAGCTCAGGAGAAAGCTGGGGTGCAGTGAGGCTGCTTGACCCACTGTTGCCTTTGTGCTCAGGGTGTCTGTCCATCCACTGTGCTGTGCCTCCATCTTGGGGGTGTGTCAGAGCCTGCTGAACTCTGGACGCCCCAGCTGTAGCATGTCCTTGTGGGGTGGTCCCTGCTCCTGCCGGGAAGGAGGAAGGGGGTCAGGGCTGTTAGGGGGCCGTGATACCCAGGGCAGGGTATCCCAGAGCAGCAGGAGGGATCCCCTTGCAGCTGGGGTTGTGGTGGAGGGCAGAAGGGGGATGAGGCAATGGTCCATGCCGATGCCCAGGGCCGTGGGGTTGCGCCCCTGAGGTCGGGGGTTTATGGCTGGACGGAGCAGCGTCGCTGGTGCCTGGCCTCCTGCAGGGGGCGCTGACGCTGGCCAGACAAGTGCTCCATGATAGGGTCAGTGCCCCCGGGGCCGGCCCCGCTGCCCCACCTCCCCTGTGGGCACCCCTGGAGTGAGCTGAAGTTCAGGGCAGGTCCGGGGGTGTGTGTGAGATGAGATGGTGACATCAGAGCACTCAGCCACTCACCACCTGGCTCCCCATAGTATATTTGCATACCGTCATCCTATTGGTTGGAAATGCCCGGAGTGGTTGACAGCTATTGGTTTTTAAAGGGGCAGTGCTAGACATATTCAGGGCTGGGCGAGTCCGGCCCCAGCCGGGGGCGAGCGCTGCTGGATCGGCCCTCTCCGCTTGGCCCAGCAGCTTCGACGGACCCGGCGCAGCCCCTGCATGGCACCAGGCTCTGTGGGCCGTAAATAAAACCAGGGTCGACCGGGGAGAATCGCCGCCAGCTAACTCGGGGCACGGCTCCCAAAGCCCCCAGCCAGCAGCTCCCAAAGCCCCCAGCCAGCAGCGGGGCGGAGGAGCGGGTCTCCAAATGGCCAGCTGCAGCCAGCGTGTGTGCTGGGGCTCCTGGAGCTTAGGCACATTGGCAGGAAGAAGCAGGGCTGACAGCCTGGCCCACCGGGGAAGGGGTCAGTCTGGGAGTCGTGGTAGCCAGGTTCAGTCCTGGCTCGGCCCCAGACTTCCAACGTGACCTTGGGCAAGGCCGTCCGCCTCTCTGGGCATCGCCTCCCCGTCTGTAGATTGAGCCGGATAGCTCTCTGTGCTCGCAGAGACAGACCCATCCTGCCGATCTAGCTACAGGGCCTAGCAGCAGTGTGCCTGTGAGTGCCCCCACCCCACCTTCTCCCGGGGCGCTGGGAGCCAGGGGGGTGTTTGCCCGTCGGGACCTCATGTCTGTGTATTTAGCTGTTTCCAATAAACTATTAGGCAATGGCTTATAGCAGGCATGGGGGGGCGATTGGGATTAACCCTTGGGCTGCTGGAGTAGCTCCCCGGAAGGCCTCGCTGGTGCATTATGCCTTGGCCGAGCAGGGGAGCAAGACGTGAGTGAGGCTGGTGGCTGCGTGATCTGCACGTCCGTGTGGCTCACCGGGGCCACGCCGTGCTGCCCACAGAGTGTGAGCAGCCACAGGCGAGGGGGCTGCAGGCTCCCTTGGGGATTCAGAGATCGCCGAGCCTCTTCCCAAGCCCTGGGCTGCCCAGAAACATGGACAGGCACGTCCCATCCGCCCCGTAGCCCCCTCCTGTGTGCTTGTCAGCCCAGTGCATGAGCAAGCCTGTTCGGGGCAGGGTGGGCGCCAGCAGCAGGGTGGCTCTGGCCGGGCCCTGGCCTCCCCCTCCCCAGGATGCCGCAGCCTGGTGGAAAGTTCTTGGAATTTTAACTTCAGCTCCAGCTGATGTTCTTAGCAACCGTTACCGGGGAAAACACTCTGCGGTGGAGCCTGCGGGCTGAGCGGGAGCCGGGCCAGCCCCTGGGCCTGGAGCAGCCACTGCATCTGGAATGGGATGGGCCAGGTGCAGCTGTGCCCTTGCTCCCCCAAGGGCACGGTTATTCTCCGCTGCAGGCGATCGGCCCTGACCCTGTGGGTCCAACCTGACCCCACGGCCGTGGCTGGCACCAGCACAGAATGGGCCTCCAGGGGTTCAGATCCGTGGTGGAGTGAGTTTTGGTGGGTCTTGGCTGAGGGGCTTCGGCAGTGACTTTGTGGCACTAGTTAACCCCTCGTGAGCTGGCACGGTGAGCTGGGTGGCACTAGGGCCCCTCCCCAGCTCAGACTCGGCCGTAGGCCTCATTGTCTACCCTGCAGCTCAGCACAACTGGGAGCTGCTGCTCAGGGAGGCCCAGGGCTGGGGGAACCGGGCTGCGGGTCAGTGAGGGGCACCGGCAGAGCTGGGGGCTGTGGGTTCGGATTGAGGGGCACTGGCAGAGCTGGGGGAGCCCAGGGCATGGGGAGCAGGGGCTGTGGGTCGGGATTGAGAGCCACCGGCAGAGTTGGGGGAGCCCAGGGCATGGGGAGCAGGGGCTGTGGGTCGGGATCAAGGGGCCCTGGCAGAGCTGGGGGAGCCCAGGGTTGGGGGAACGGGGCTGTGGGTCGGGATCGAGGGGCACCGGCAGAGTTGGGGGGCTGCGGGTTGGGATTGAGGGGCACTGGTAGAGCTGGGGGAACCTGGAGCAGGGGGCTGCGGGTCAGGATCGAGGGGCACTGGCAGAACTGGGGGGGAGGTGTTGCTGGGGGTTGCCGGCTGGGCGGGGGACAGGGCCTGACTGATGCGCTCTCTCCCCACAGTGTGTTCTGGGACCTGTACTGCGCGGCACCGGACCGCCGGGAGACGTGTGAGCACTCCAGCGAAGCCAAGGCCTTTCACGACTATGTGAGTAACTGCGTCCCCGGCGGTGGCCGGGGCAGGGCAGGGCAGAGCCAGGGCTGCACAGAGGCTCCTGTGCGGAGGGCTTGGGGCAGGCCAGTCCCACAGTGCTCTTGGCTGGGCTAGGGTGGGGCGGCTTGTACTGAGTAGCCCCAGGGGACCCAGCTGTGTCGGAAGAGTTGTGGGGTGTTGTGTAGCCTGGGGGTGGGGCAGTGTGCTGTGACAGGGTGGCGGGGGGGGGCAGTGTGCTCTCGCACAGCCGTGTCTGCTGGCTGGGTGGGTGCTTGTGAGGAGCCCCCTCCCCTCCCCTCCCCTCCCGGCCGCACTTGGGGCTCAGGTGTTGTTGTGGGCCTGTAGCTCCAGGCCCTGTGTTCTGACCTGACCCCAGCTGGACGCTGTGTGGGGCCTGGGCAAGGTCCCGCCTGGCAGGGCTCTGGAGCAAGGCGCTGAACATCTGGGCTGCAGACTGACCCCTCCTGGAGAAGGGCCCGGGGGGCTGGGTAACAGGGAGCCCTGCCTGTCCACATCCCCAGCCCCCGCATCGGGCGGTCCCTGGGGCAGGGAGCTCTCAGCCTGGCCTTTGGCTGCTCCAGCTGCCCCATCACCCTGTGGGGCCTCCCCAGCCTGCAGTGGCTCCTGGCAGCTCATGCGCCCTCTGCCCTCCCTGTGGGATAACCCCCCCCCCCCCCCCCCCCCCCCCCCCCCCCCCCCCGTGTCTGGCTGGCGCCGCGCTCACACCCAGCCCCTTCCCCACCATGTGCTGCACTGACGGGGGATGTGGCGTGTGCCCCGGAGCTCCCAGGCCAGGGGGGTGGCGTCTATGGGCTGGGGGTGCTCTGAGCCAGCAGCAGGCTCTTAGCCTCTGGATTCCCAGTCAGGAGGGGGTTAGCTGGGCGGCCCCAGAGCTCCTGGCGTCAGACTCGGGCACTCGCGGTGGTTCCTGGTGGGCAGGCTGCCCCCTCAGGCCTGTGTCTTAAACAGCGCCAGCATCCCGGGGGTTAAACTAATCCTCTGGCCATGCAAGCTGCCTCCCGGCCAGCAGTGGGGGGGAGGTGACCTATTTTAAACAGGACATGGAAGGTGGGGGAGAAGGACCCTGTATTTCCAGGCCAGAAGGACTGTTGTGACAACCTGCGTAACACGGACAGAGACCTGCCCCCACCATTCCTAGTGCGGAGCGGTTAGGGAAACAGCCCAGGGACGGAGACTTCTCCCCAGCCAGTTGTTAATTACCCTCAGATCCACCCCTTATCCCCTGTCTGAGACTGGGGGGGGCTGTGACCTGGTGGGGTGGGAGTGCCCAGGTGTCACCCAGTGGGGGCTCTGCTGGGGTCACCCCGGCACCCTGCTGGGTAGTTCCTCACACATCCACTGTGATCTCTGACCCCCTGTGGGTGATCATAGACCCCGGGCCATGGGCAGGCACCATCTCCACCTTGGGCGTGAGCTGCCATGACCCACCGCCCAGGTCCCTCCCCCAAATGGCAGGCATGCGTGCTCTCTTTGCATGCGCATGTGTGAGCACACTCGCCCGGTTGTGCAGGTGCAGCAGGGCTAGGTGGTTCTCAGCACCCCCCAGCTAGCGGGTGTTGGAGGAGGTCAAGGCTAAGGGCTGGAGCGTGCAAGGGGCACCTCTCTTGGGCAGGTGGAGAGCAAGGGAGCCCTCAGGCAAGCGTCCTGGGCTGGAGAGTGGCTGCCCCCAGGGCGGAAACCTCCTGCAAGCACCCAGCCCACTGCACTGAGCTGGTCTACCTGACAGGGCTCTGTGCCGCCCATCTCTGTGCGTCTGCAGGAGCAGCCTGGGGCGGGGAGCCCCCGCGGGACCCGCTGCCCCATGCCCGGTGCTCCTGGCATAACTGGAGGGCGTGAAGCACTTGGACTGGATCTAAGCGGGGAGTTCTCTGCAGGAGCTGGGCGTGGGGCTGGAAGCAGGGACAGGTTTGCTGTTACTTTGTGCCGACAGCTTCCTTTCTCCTGTCGTTCAGTTTGTGTTTTCAGCTGTATTGTCTCCCTGCTATACACCCTGTTTGCCAGCCGTGGAGACGGGGCGTGTGATGGGAACGTTTGGACAGGTGGCTCGTGTGTTTTGACTGCGCTCGTGGCTGTGTGTGTGTGTGTGTGTGTGTGACAGACAACTTCTGCACAGCCAGGGCTGGAGCCATTTTCCTGGCACCAGTCCCCGTGTGCTGCGGCCAGCTCTGGTGCAGGACAGGGGCAGTGTTTTAACCACTAGGTGAGAAATGTTAACAGGCTGTTGCGCGGAGACTCACTTCTCAGCCCCCCTCCCTCTGCTGCGGAGGCCGCCAGCCACATGGCCAGACCAGGCCTTCTCCCCACTGCAGGGCTGACCCCCGGGGAGCCAGCTGTGAGGGCGGCTGCATGGCATGGGCACCCATCCGTCAGGGACCAACTGAGAACCTGCAGACTCAGGTCACACAAGCCATTGACTGTTCCTCAGGTGGCGTCGCTGAAGGGTGGGGTGAGATTGGATCCAGTGCCCATGAGGGGAAAGCCCCACCCTGGGGCTGGATCCGAGCCGGTGCCCCCTGGAGGGAAAAGGACCCAGTTCCAATTCCCCACCCCCCCTTGCCAGCCGTGGCCGAGCATGCCAGGGGCTGGGGAATCCGTGGCTCCATGCAGCTCCCAGAGCAGGTGCCAGCACCTGAGCTGGTGGCATGGTGGCCCGGGCAGCAGAGAGGCCACGGATGGGCTTGTGCAGCGTGGGCCCGGCAGAGCAGGGCAGCCTCAGGGTCCACTGGTGAAGTCTTGTTGTGTGGGGCAGGGCGACAGGCTGGCGTCTGGGCAGGGAAGGGTTAAGGCTGTGGTGCAGTTGTACAGAGAAGGGGAGACTGGTTTGCAGGGTTTGCCTCGCGAAATCAGTGGGGAGCTGGCTGGGTGCCAGGGTGTGGGGGGCAGGGGCTGGCCACTGCACGTGGCCCCTGGTCACGCTCTGCCTGCAGGGGAGAGCAGCAGGGCTGGAGCTGGGAGAGGGAGGCCCTGCCCCGGCCCCTAGCTGGGATTTGGGGCTGGGCCACGTTGGCCAGAGGGCGTCGATGTCCGGACTGGATGGGACCCAGGTGTCCTGGCTCTCTGTGCTAAGCCTGGGCCGCACGCCCTGTGGGAGGTCGTGGCAGGGCAGGGAGGGGCTGCACCCCACTCCAGCTCACTGCCCTCCTGGGGCGAGGGGCAGGGAGTCGGGGTTCGCTAGGACCCAGCGGGCTGGCGGAGCTCTGCTCCCCTCCAGGCGGCTCTGGTTACACCAGAGAGGGGAGCCTGGTGCAGCTGGAGCCAGGCCCAGGCCGCCCATTACCAGCTGCAGCCCAGAGCTGGGGAGGTGTCAGTAACAGAGAGCAGGGGGCACAGCTGGGCGTGTTTAGGTGCAGAGCCTGAAGGGAGGAGCAGGGAGCTGCATGGGGCCAGTCAGGGAGCGGGGGGCTCCTGCCAATCTCCCGTCCTACTGATACTGCCCCTCAACCCCGACTCGCAGCCCCCTGCTATCCCAGCCCCCGCTCCCCCCAGCCCTGCCGGTGTTCCTCTATCCTGACCCGCAGCCCCCTGCTGT
>NW_020664545.1:1540373-1544892 GCF_002925995.2 Terrapene triunguis
TCTCCCAGCTGGGGCTCCCCACCCCCCTCCTCCCCACTGCTGTGCTGGTGCCCCGGTCCTGCTCTCAGCCTGCAGTAACGCAGGCCCCATGCAGGCTGCTTGGCACCTGCCTGGCAGTGGTGCAGGAGGCTAGAGCAGCGCCCTTCATTCCGGAGTGGGCAGGGTGCTGGAAGGGCCCAGGCTGGCTGGGGGCAGGAGCCAGAGACTGGGCTGGGAGGGGGGTGGCGGTCTCCCCTTTGAGCTGGCTGAGGGGCTTTGTGAGTAGCTGGGATGCCCCGGGGCACGGTGAGGGTTTTCCTTCGGCAGGGCCTGTGGCCTGTGAGCAGCCCCCCAGCCCAGCCCCTTCCTAACCAGTCCTAGGCCTTGGGGTGGGGGTGGTCCAGGGTCTCCTGCTTCCCTCCTCTTTGTGCAGAAGCCTCAGCGCCCGCGGTGGGGTGCCTGGCCGAGCCCACGCCTACTGCCTCGGGCTGTGCAGAGCAAGCAGATGGCAGCTCCCCCCTTCCCCGGGTGCCCCTGCAGCTCCGCAGGGTGTGCGCAGGGCGGCTGAGGTTCACGGCGCTGGCCGCGCTCTCGCCCCGGCTGCCCTTGGCTGCCCGGCTGCGGCGCGCGGGGCATTAATATTTCAGGCCCGTGCTGCAGGGAGCGGCGCAGCTCCTGCTGGCGCTCTGTGCACATGAATAATTTTCTGGGAGGGGAGTGGAGCGCCGGGCCGGGCCCCGTGAGAATCAGCCAGCACGCTCCGGAGAGTGCGGGGTGCGCCAGCTTTCAGCCGTGGGGGGGGGGAGGCTTAAAGGGGCAGCGGCTCATTCCCAGCAGAGGCCTGCAGCCCTACGGGTGTCTGCCGACTGCCCCCTGCTCTGAGCTCAGCCATAGGTGCTGCTGCCCCAGGCCAGGCCTGGCAGACTGTGCTCACACATACACGTTGTGCTCCCAGAGAGAGAGACGCACCCCATACACGGGAGCGTGCACAGAGCATGGCCGTGCGTGTGCACACAGCCCCTGTGAACACACACATAGTCATGCAGATACACACCTCACACGTGTGCGCACACCCACTGTGATAGAGACACGTGTACGTGCCCCATCATGGTCCCAGGCCCCTGGTTGCTCCCCGGTGCCCCCCTCTCTGCCAGCCAAGTCTTCAGGGTTCACTTAAATCCCGTTTTCAAGGTTTAATTTGTAACTAGAAGGGCTGCAAACGGGGCCCCTGGGGCTCAGGAACCAGTGGCCCCGGGCTGGGTGTGTCTCCCTTCGTGTTAAGCAAGGCCTGGCCTGGGCAGGCCATGGATGGCAGACCTGTGTGGAAATGGCTGGGCTGGTGCGCATGGGGGTGCTCTCCCTGCCAGTGCTGACCCTGGTGCCCTAGAGCAGTGCTGGGGGGTGGCTCGGTGCTGGGGGGCAGTGCTAGGGGCGGGCAAGACGTTGCCGCCTTTTCTCCTCTTCCCAGAGACCTGGGACAGCCTTGGTCCCTTCTTCATCTTCCTCTGCCACGGCGAGGGGGGTCAGTTTCACGCACCTACGGTGCCCAGTGCATGCAGAGTCCCTCCCCCTGCACTGGCAGGAAGTGCTCTGGTGCCTCTAACGAGCAAGGGAGGGGGGGCATGGCCTCAGCTTTGGGCCCCATTGTGCCTTCAGCGGCTCTGCTCCCTGGCACTGCGCAGGGCTTGGCAGGGTGAGCAGCAGTGGGGCAGCCAGTCAGATTGCCCTGTAGCCCAGCCTGGCTGTGGGGCAGGTGTGGGGTGTGCTCGGGGGACTCAGGAGGACGCCTCTGGGAGTGGGGCACTGGATGTCTCTAGAGCTTGCCTGGGGAAACGGAGCACCGGGCTCGCTTAGCTTGGCTGTGGGGGGCCGAGCGCCTCTGCCATCTGGAGAGAATTAGCCCTGGGAGCAGGAGCCAGGGGCAGCCAGCAAACGGGTTGTCGCTTCTCGGCTGCGCCGGGCTCTGGGGCACCCTGCCGGGCTCAGGGCTGGAGTGGCACCAGATTAGCCCCTGTGGGCCCCGTCCCCTGCACACCCCACGTCTCAGGCAGCCACAGAGAAAGGCCCTGCTCCAAGATCGGGCCCAGCACAGCCACCATCCCACTAGCCAGAGACCACCCTGGCTTCCCCTCCAGTGCCAGCCCGGCAGGGACCCCGTCCCCATCGCTCAGATGCTGCCGCTTGCCCCTAGGAGTCACTGCAGAGCCCGCGGGATGGAGCGCACTGCGGGCTGTTCCCCTGCCCCATGGTGCTCAGGCAGCGCCGGGGGTCAGGGCTCTGCAGCAGCTCGGGCACTTATCTGCACAGGGCTCCTGGGGAGTTAATCAGTGGCCACAGAGTCAACAGTGCAGCTGCTGCCCCTGGCTGCCTGTGTTTGACTAGTGTGGGGCAGGCCCCCCAGCTGTTTGTCCTGGCATTGCTGCTCTGCTGCCAAGCGCCGAACTGCCTGGTGGCTGGCGGAGTCGGCAAATCCATCGCTGTGGGCATGTGCCATGCTGTGCCTCGGCCATGGGCGGGCCGGGCAGCCCCTCTGGCAGGGCAGGGTCCTGGTGGGACGGGACAGCTCACCTCTACACTGGATGGGCTGCCCAGGGTGGGGTGGGGCTCCTGGCCCTGCATTGCTCAGCAAGACAGCAATGGCCCTGCGGGGGATACCCGCTGTGCAGAGTGGGAGGGAAGCTCTGCCCCAGCACTGAGGAGCGTGTGGGGCACCAGGGAGCCAGCTGGTGAAGTGGGCAGGGGCTGTGGGGCGCTGGTGCTGGGGGGTCCAACTGGCTCTGAGTCCAGTCCCGAGCTGCAGCAGGGAGACATGCTGGGATGGGCAGGGGTGGAACATGCCTATGGCATACTCGGGCCCCCATGCTGGGAGCCTGGTGGCTGAGGCCAGGTGCGGGGAGGCTGGTGCTGGATGGAGGGCAGTGAGACTACTGGTGGAGATGACCCCAGGGGGCACACGGGTACCTGCTATGAAGGAGCCCCCTTGGCATGGCACAGTGCTCCTGGCATGGCCCCCTTAGCACGATGCCACCCCTTCACCCCCTCCCTGGCATGGTCGTCCCCTTCCCAGCTCTGCCCCCAGCATGGTGCCCCCCTCCCAGCTGCCCTCCGGCATGGAGCCATCTGTTTGTTTTGCTGGCTCTTTAATTACTCGGGTCTATTTACTGACACTGCAGTCAGGCTGCTGAGAAGGACACTAATTGCCATGTGTGTAATCCCTGTGCCATGCAGCCCCAGCCCCGTGGGCACATGCCCTCCAGGCCAGGGTCCCATGCGCTCCCAGCTCCATGGTGCAGCCTCAGGGCTGGGGCCTACCACAGGCCAGCTCTGGGCAAGGGGTGCTGGTGTGGGGCAGCCGTGGGGTGTGCCAGCTCAGGCCTTGCACTGGATCCTGCGCAGGGACTGGCTTTACTCAGGGCCTCTGGTGCGGGGGGGGGCCCTGGCAGCTCAGGAATACTCTGACCCCAGCTGTGGGGCTGCGGGTGCTATTGGGCCCTGCCCCCATCGCAGCCCCAGGGTGGCACCGGCCCCCCCAACCTCCTTTGGGGAAAGTCCTGAGTGGAAGGAGATCCCCCGGGAGGCCAGCGTGATCCCAGCCCTGTGCTCAGCACCATGGGCGGGGGGTGTTGGGGGAATCAGCCTTTTCCAACCAGCCTGCGCATGGGGGGAGGAGATGAGATGAGATGGGCCCCACTTAGAGGCTGACTGAACCAAGGGCCTCCTGCCTCCTACCCTGCCTGGGCAAACTCTGCAGGGGGAGAGGATGCAGGCTCCCTCTGTCCCATCCCCCACTTCCCTCCCCCCAGTCTAGGTTGGCTCGAAAATGCTGATTTCCCCCCCCCCCCCAGCTCTGGCCCCTTTGTCTCCTCCACGTGGAGGCGGGAGCCGGGCTGGGCTGGTTCCATTGTCCGTGCCAGCCCCTCCCACCCCATGGCTCCACGGGGCTCCTGCCACCCAGGCAGCGTCTTGTCCAGGAGGGGGTGCTGGCACCCCCAATCCCCGTTACCTAGGGGAGGGGCTGCCTGCATGCTCCAAGCCCCCTGCACTGGGCTCTACCCAGAGCTGGAGGAGGCTGGCTCTGCCTGGCTTCCCTGGAACGTTGCCCCATAGGGCTTGGGGGCTCTGCTGCTCTGCCCAGCACATGCCCCTGGAGTGCCCCAGCCTGGGTGCCGCTCCCGGACGTAACCAGCTCTGGGAAGACACAGGCTCCGGAGAAACCTTCTGGGCAGAGCCACCCCCACGCCCCCGGCTTGCCCAGCACCCCCTCCACCAGGTCTCCCCCCCCACACACACACACACCCCCTCCCCCCCCCCCCCCCCCCCGATCTCCCAGCCCCATGCCCCCCTCCCCTGGATGGCCCACGCCCTGCTCGGTCAGTAGCTGGCGAGGGGAGGGAGAGGTCAGGCCTAGATGCTGGAGGCTGTGTGGGGCTGCAGCCACCTGCCCTGAAGTTAGTTGGTGCCCTGCAGCCAGGCTGTTGCAGCAGCTGCTCGCAGGCAGTAGGTTCTAGTGGTTACAGGCGGGGTCGGGGAGTCAGGCCTC
>NW_020664545.1:1544902-1549085 GCF_002925995.2 Terrapene triunguis
GCAGGGGGGGCTCAGAGCCAGCTCTGTGGTGCTCACGCAAACCCGCTTGCCAGGGGCCCACGGCGCAGCCAGCTCCTGCTGTTAGCAAAGGCCCCCCCCCCCCCCCCGGCCGTGTGCTCTGTGCAGAACTGATTGCCACGCTGGAGTTAATGAGAATCTGGCGCAGCGACGCCGCTCGGGTCAGACGGCACAGGCAGGCCCCGTTGCCATGGCAGCGCTGCCTTGCATATGTAAAGCGAAAGTGCTTTGGGAGCAGGGAGGCCATTGGGGGGCTGGGAGCCACAGCAGAGGGGTGCATCCATGGGGGGTCGGGGCGCAGCCCCACAGGTCGCTGCCCCCGTGCCAACTCCTTGCCCCCGTGCGAGGGTGAGTCAGGACTGGCACCAGCGCAGCTCACCCCCAACGCCTGCCCTGTGATCGATAGCCAGCTGAGGGGCATGGCTGCCTCTCTCATCTCCTTGGCTGCAGGTATTTGGAGCACACAGCGACCAGCCTCCTGCCGGTACCAGGCTGCCTGGCCAGAGCCCACGTGGGCACCAGGGCAGGCCCCAGAGATCATGGGGGTGGCTCTCTGGCCAGCAGCAGAGCGGCTGAGCTCACCTGGCTGCAGGACCCGGGTCTGACTCTGGATTGGCTCCCTTGGCCCTTTCCCTGGTTCTAGCCCGTCTGGTGTTGGAGCAGCAGGGCTGAGAGCCCCCCACTTGTGGGGCTGGGGGAACAGGGCCCCCAGAACTTGCTTCCCAAGCTCCCACCAAGCCTCGGTGGAGGTGCCCTGTCTGGGAATGCGAGGGAAAGGCCCTCCGGGCTGGGGCCCTGTCTGCGGGGGGGTCCTGGGGCTGGCCGTGGTGGGGTCCTCGACACCCAGGCCTGGCGCTGGGAGCGGAGCTGAGCCCTGCCAGCGAGATTTGGTGTCGTGCCACAGGGGGTGTGCGCTGACAGCCCCCCACGTACCATGGGCAGGACCACGTGCATGCGGCGTAGGACATACACCCCCGGGAGGAGCCCCGTGTTGTGGGCGGGGGGGGGGGGGGACGCGCACGGGGACCAGCTGCCCATCTTGGCTGCCAGCCAAACCCTGGGGCTGCCCATCCAACTCTAATGGCTGATGGTTCTCTGCAGCGCGCTGCCCCTTGCTGGTGCCCCACCTTGGGGAGCGGGCAGCAGCCGCTCTGCTGGACTTGAGAGTGTCTTGACCGCGGGGGGCAGAGTGGGGGGGTGACTGAGTGTGGGTGTGGGGACAGGGCCCTGGCTGGGGAGGGATTGTCTGAGGGGCAGTGAGGGGAGGCGCTGTGTTATCTGCCCCCCTCCCCGCTAGGCTGGCATTCGCTGGCTGGGCACTAACGCCTTCGCTCACAGCTGGGCAGGGTCCACTGCCCCCACTGCTGGGCAGTGTGGAGGCAGGGGGCGGTGCCCTGGGGGTGAGGACACAGGGCATTGGCAGGGGCTGAGCTCCAGCGAGGGGCACTCCAGGACCCTGACAGACACAGCGGGGTCAGGAGTAGAGAGAGCTGTGCTGGCAGCCTGTCCCCTGGAGCCTGGGGAGGACACGGGGGTGCTGCATGCATGGTGGGGGGCCCCGGCCCCTCTGCTTTCATGATCCCTGAACAATGCACCTCCCGTGGGGGTGGGCATCAGGGAGGTGGGGGAGGATTCTCATGCTAAGGGTGCACGCGTGTGTACACACAAACATGCTCCCCCGCCCCACGTGGCTATGCCCCTCCCTCCCTGTGCATGGTTATGGGCCTCAGTGGCTACTTAAGATATTTGTGCTTCTTCCCAGGGGGAGGTGGAGACAGCAAGTCTCTGCCCCTCTCCCTGCCACAGCAGGTGGTGTCAGAGCAGGGCAGAGGGCGTGGGGATCCTGCACCCCTGGGGAGCTCACTGGCTGCCTGCAGGCTCCAGGCAGTCCCTCCCCCCACTCTTTATTCTCTGTTAATGCCTGTGTCTCCCTGTAGTGCCCGTCACCGTAGCCTCCTGGCGCCGCTGGCAGCAGTGGGCTGGTGCAGGGCACCAAAGCTGTGCCTGTGCTCCCCGGCCACGGTTCTTCCTGGGAACATCCCTGGGATCCAGGCCCTGCTACCCTGCGCACCCCTCTGCGTGCTGCCCAGCGGCCCTAAGTGTGGTACCCCCAGCCCCTGGCTATCCCGTGACGGAGCCTGGCACCAGCACGTGCCAAGTGAAAGGGGCGGACAAGTGAAAGAGCTGGTGGGGGGTTGGAGACAGGCTGGGGGCAGGAGGAGGTGTTGCTGGGACAGCCGGTACAGAGGGCAGGTGCTTGATGGGTCCTTGGGAGCCCCCCGCTGCCGTCGCTCGCACCCCCGTGCCCCCACACCGGGCCTGCCTCGAGGCCCTGGCAGCTTCTCCCCCCACAACTTTGGTGTGCCCCCCCCGCCACGGATGCTCTCCCCTCCCCCGCACATCGCCTCCCATCTCTTGCCTCTCCCAGCACCCCCTCCTTCCCCTCCCCCGCACGCCCCCTCCCCCCCACACCCCCTCCCTCTCGTTTCTCTCGCTAGTTTTCGTGACCTTGATGCAGAGACTCCCCAACCTGTTGCCATGGCAACACCTGCTTTGCATCTCCAGGCCTGGAGCGGGGCTGTGATTGACAGCGCTGGGGGGGTCCCCAGCCCCACTCCCCCAGCCCTGGGCAGCCCCTCACCCGCCTTTCTCATCACTGCCTCTGCGGCAGCGCCCGGCCAGCCGGTGTGGAATTGGCCCCAGAGCCCATGGCCAGCCGCCCCATGGAGCTGGGCTGGGTGACGTCCCCAGGAGCTCTGATTGGGGGCAGCTGGCCTGACCCCTTCTTCAGCGCTGACCAGAACCAGCCATGTCCCAACTCACCACACCCTGCTCAGGGGGTGCGTGGGGCCTGGCGCCGGCTCAGGAGGCGTGTGGGGCCTGGCGCCGGCTCGGGAGACGTGTGGGGCTTGGCGCCTGCGTGGAGGGCTCAAGGGGGCCTGCCAACCTGTGGTGCCAGGTTCCCTTGGGTGCCTCCTCTATTGGGGCGCTGGGCGCTCGCCCTGCTCTGTCCAACACACTCCTGGGCACTGTCAGCCTGCGCTGCCCCTCCAACTCCTTCCTCGTTCCCCCCCTACACGCCCCAGCCCTGCCTTGGAACCGTGGGCCAAGGCCAGGAATCTCCTGGACCCCACGTGTTCTACGGGCAGCTCCAAGCGACCCTGCTGCAGACACTGCTCCGCTGTACGGACACCTCCAGCTTTAACTCTCTCCGGGCTGCCCTGTCCGTGCTGACGCCAGGCATCCTCAGGACTCACCGCCCTGATGGACATCGTCCCCTGCCCCCACATGGGTTTTCCCGCTGCCCTTGTGTCCCGCCCACCTTGGGCCCTGACAGATGCCAGCTGGGGTCCGTCCAGCTGGCACCCCTCACCCTGCTGCCTGAGTTGGCTTCTCGGCAGGGCCATGGGCAGCAGCTGGCTGTTGGTGGCCAGGGGGCCGCTGGCAGGATGGGAACGCCAGGTCCCAGTCTGTACCGTCTGTGGGATGGACTCAAGACCACAGCTGGGAGCGAGCCCCAGCGCCAGCAGCTCTCCTGGCCATTCTGCTGCCACAGCTAGCTCCCCCCCTCCCTGTGACGGCTCTTCCCCTGCTCCCGGCACTGCCCTGGCATCCCTGGGGCTCTGGGCCTGGCCTGCAACGGCATGGTCCCTGGGGGCACCAGAGCTCTGCCCAAGCTGGGGGCGGGGGTGCCAGCTCCCTCTTCGAGATCCTTGCACTGGCTCTCTTGATTCTTGAGTCGCCCCTGTGCTTTCAAGGAGACATATGCCAGCAGCCCTCCTGTGCCGGGGTGCCCACTACCCAGCCCAGCGCCCTGACCCTACCAGCCCTGCGCTTACCAGTGCCCCTGCGATAACACGCGTGTGTGCCCTGCGCTGCGGCGAGGAGAGCAGCTGCAGCGATGCGGGGAACCCCGAGGGGAGACGGCAGCTGGCTGGCGATGGGGGGGCCCTTGGGGAGGCCTGGAATTGGGGTGTGCGTCTAGGGGGATTTGCCAGCCTGCCAGGCCTGGGTGGGGCTGGGAGCCAGCCCGGTGGCAGTGTGGCTGGAGGGGGGGTGCCTGTTGGGGCGAAGCGGGGCCAGGCTGCGGCCAGCCCCAGACAAAGGGCTGCGTGAGGCGGGTGCAGGTGGCCAGGCGGCGAGGGGGTTAACGAGCGCGGGTGGA
>NW_020664545.1:1549185-1561682 GCF_002925995.2 Terrapene triunguis
GGGGGGGGGGGGGGGGATTTGCGCGGCTGGCGTTGGGGAGGCCGGTTTCATGGGGTGCCGCTCGGCTGCCTCGCCTCCGGCGCTGTTGGTTTTGGCTGCCTGCACAGACTCTCCATTGTCTTGCAAATGATTTGTGCATGGCTGTAAAGTGAGTTCAGCTGGGCCCAGCCTGCTCTGATCCTGCAGCTGATAAATGAGGCAGGGGGCTATAACCGTGTCTGCTCGGCCAGCTGCAGGGCCCTAGCGCTCGCTCGCTCGCTCCCCCTGGAGCAGAGAGGTTGCCTGGGCCAAGCCCCTGGCCCACGGGGACGGCATCAGGGCCCCGGGGCCTGGCGGGGGGGGCTTCCTGCTGCCTATGACCTGTGTGACTTCACGGGGGAGAGGGTGGGCATGACCCGTGATGCCGACTCAGGGATGCAGCATTGCCCAGTGCTCTGCCCTGGGTAACATGTCCCTGCTGGGGCTGCTGCTGCCTCCTAGAATCCTGTCGTGCCCCACGGCGTCTGGTGGGAGCGGATGGCATGGGGCTCCGTGTGTGGGACTGGCTGGCTGGGAGTCCCATGGGGCCTGGCTCTGGGACTGAAGCACCATGAAGGCAGGGGCCTCGGCTCCCCGGGCTGTAGGTTGGCAGCAGATGCTGCACACGGTTCCTCTAAGCCCCAGCACTTGCCTCCTTGAGCCAGTTCACAGGAGAGCCAGCCAGTGGAGGGGATCGTGGTGGTGGTAGCCAAGTGCCCTCGGGCAGCGTGGCCCCCCGGGTGCCCATGCACAGTGGGGAGGGCATGTGAACCATCTGGCAATGAGCACCGGGAATCACAGGTCAGTACTCCTGGGTTCCATCCCTAGCTCTGTGGAGTGGGAGTGAGTCTGTGCCTCAGTTTTCCCATCCGGGGGGTGATATTCCCCTCCTGCGTGGCAGGGAGCTTGTGTCACAGAGTGCGCTGAGCCCTGGGGTGCGAGGTGCGGCGTGACTGGGTGCCTCTGCCCAGGCCCCACAGTCCAGGGGCTGCCAGGAAGGCTGTTCCGATGCCACCTCTCCTTGCTGGCGGGTCCCCAGGGGGCTGCTCACACACGGCACCTTAGTGCACTCAGGCTTTTCTGTGGCTGCTGGCTCAGCGGGGTCACTAGGAGCCACGTGCCTGTTTGCCTCTCCACTCCCTCTGCCTGGCCAGCCCAAGCAACGTCACTGCATGCTAACAGGAATGGGCTGGTCATGGGGGGCTCGGCCCTTGGAGGGCCCCAGGAGCCCCCTGAGGATCCTGCCCAGCCCCACCAGCTCCCCAGGAGGAGCTCTCGCTGCATCTGAGAAAGCGCCTGGCACCACCCGGTCATCACGGTGGTGCCCAAACACGTCCACCAACCCCCCCTCCCATTGCAAACAGCCTGGAAAGAGAACCCCTGTGTTTGGTTTGTCCTGAGTCTCGGTGCTCCTCTGCCCCCCAGCCTGCACCCGCCCCGTGGTGACACACAGCCGGGGCAGGGGTGGGGGTTCAGCCAGGGAGGAGAGAAGGAGCCAGGCGCTGGCTCTGCGTGGGGGGGGGCGCAGCTGTCAGTCTATTCCTGCCCCAGTTGTGATTGTGTCGCGTGTCGTCACTCGGCAGGGAATTAGTGAGTGAGCAACCCACCCGCCCACACGGCCTCCTTATCTCTGCCGTCCATGCCAGCGCTCGTCGGATCCCTGCCGACCCAGCGGGGAGGGGGCTGCCCGACAGGACCACGTGGGCATGGTGCCCCCACCCCTCCCTGCACCTCCCCTGCCAGGAGCCTGCAGCTGGCCAGCCCCGGGGCTGCTGAGCTGTGGGGCCGTGCCCAGGCGGGCGGCCGGCGTCGCCTCTCCATTTAAGCGTGATGGAGGGAGTGTTTCCAGCAAGCCCGGCTGTGTGCAGCGCCCGCTTGCTCAATTGGTGACATCTGTCACGGAAGGGATTAGTCATATTTCATGTAAATGAGTCACTGGCTCCTGAGAGGAGCCGCTGGGCTCTGTCAGGTGGGGGCGGCTGTGGGGGCTAGCGGAGCACACGCCATGTGAGGGGCTGGAGGGTGCACACACAGAGCTGCCCATGGCTAGCCAGCCCGATCCCGGAGCGCCAGGCAGCTCTGCTGCTGTGGACGGCAGGGAGATGCCCGCGAGCAGAGGGGTAAAAATACCCAGCTGCTCTAGGAGGCTGGGCAGAGTCCTCCAGCTGGGCCGTTGTGACATCACTGGGAGTGGCCTTCTGATGTCACACCAGCCTGTGACGTCACAATGCCTATGGCCAGCATGTTCTGGCAGGGGCCTGGGGTTTGGGGATGGGGCATGAGCCAGCAAGTGGAGGCCCATGCTCCATGGAGGGGGTGTCCTGTTCCCATATACAGCACTCGGGGTGGGTCCCTTTGGGGCACCCAGGGTTGAACGTGCTGGACACGGAGGGTCTGGCCCCTTGGGCAGGCATTGGCATGTGGCGCCTGTGGAAAGAGCCGGAGACGGTGTGTCAAGCAGCCGGTGGGCGCGGGGCTGAGATCACTATCTGCTCCCAGCGGGAGGGTGCAGCCTGGGGGAGCAGGGGGGCAGCTAACGGGCCCCCTCCCCCCATATGCTCAGTATTAACCCTCGGCTTGCCATGCGGCTGGTCTGGTCGCTTGCTGAGCCCTGGAGCCCAGCTGGGCTGTGGGACTGGATGTCCCGTGTTCTCTCCCTGGTAGCCCGGCCCTCTATCTGCAGTGGGCGGCAGGAGGTGGCTGAAATTCCCCGCCGGTGGCGCCAGCTGGGGGTCTCCAGGGCTGGTTATTCCCGGACCAGTACATGATGGGTCTGCCGCGCAGGGGGGGCTAATGCATGTGGGGCACAGGGGCCTGCCAGGCTCAGCAGTGAGACAGGCGAGTGCTAACATCCTGTGCCAGCCCCCCCAGGGTGCCCCTCAGGGGGTCACCGCTCTGTGCAGCCACGCTGAGCTGTAAAAGGGACATGGGGAGGGAGGGAGGGAGGGAAACTGGCCTGATGCAAGGGTGAGGGCCAGACGCTGTGCCCCTGAGCTACAGCTGCAGCCTCCCCCAGGGCTTGCCAGGTGGGTGGGGGGACCCTGGCCTTGGGTGAGTCATGCTCAAAGGGCTGCGGGGGAGAGAATAGCTGTGCTCTGGGGATGGCTAGACTGGTCCCCCAGAGCAAGACCGGCCGGTGTGCCCAACCTGGCTCTAACAGGGCCCTGGGAGGGGATGAGGCATCTGGGCTCTGTGGCCTGGCTGTTTCTGGCGCTGGTAACGAGTGTGCCCATCCCACTCGCTGCCGGGCCAGCCCTGGTTCCTTTCACCACAACTGGACATGCTTTGTTCCAGAGCAGGGCAGCCTGTGTGCGTCCCTCACTGCTGGTTGGTCTGTCTGTCCTGTCCGGAGGCCTTGGCCCCGCCCTGCACCGCGTTTGCCGTCTGCCCCGGGGCCAAGCGGGCACAGATGCTGCTGTTGGGATTCCAGGATGTTCACAGCTGCTGTGTGGGGGGACGCTGGGCCCCCGGTGCCGGGCAGGAGAGTCAGGCTGTTCAGCTCATTCCCACCGTCCGTGTGGGCAGAGACGCTGCCTCTGTGTGCCGTGCCCGGGTGTCACCCGCTCCCTCTGACCCATCCCTCCTGTTCGCCACCATCCCGCCCCGCCTGGGCTGTGTCCCCAGGGGCAAAGGGGGGGTCTGCCAGGCCGTGGTAGGGCCGGCTGGGGGCAACTCCTAGCGTTCCAGTCGGGGCAGGCCCTGTCCAGGCAAAAGAGGGGAGGGCGGCTCGGGGGCAGGGGCCTTACAGAAGGGAAGATCCCCGGGCTGATGGAGGGGGGTGGTCCCAGCGCAGAGGGCAGAAGGAGACGACAGGATCAGGAGGAGGAGGGGAGATTGCACGGGGCCCTGGATTTGGCAGTGTCTCAGCCAGCCCCATGGAGCGGGGCCCCCCAGCCCCTTTGCAGGCCCCTTCCCCAGCACGGCCATGGAGGTGCAGAAAGCAGCCGCCTCCCTTTCAAATTGAAACCATTTGTGGCCGAGCAGCGAGGGGCCGAGCCGGAAAGCCAGCGCATTCCTTGGCTTTAATAGCTCCCCTTGGACAGACGCGGGCGGCGGGGCCCGTGTGCCCCCCTGCACACAGCACACCCACGTGGGCCTGCCCCACAGCCCAGCCCAGGCCTGCAGCGCCCCGCCCCACAGGTGGCCTGACTCTGACTCCCCGGGCAGGGGTTGGGGCTCTGCCGAGGGGGGGGGGAAGCAGCTCTGGCTGGATTCTCCACCTATTTCTGTCTCTCTCGTACTGAGATGTGTCCTGGCTGGATGATCGGGGGGCAAGGAGGCGCTCGCTCACTGGGTCCTGGGCGGCTGTGCCCTGGCCAGCGGGCCCCAGCATGCTGGGCCCCATAGCGTCCATGGACTGCGCCGCCCCATTGCAGACTAGCGAGGTGCAGGCCAGGTTTGGCCTGGGAGCAGGGTGCTTAGTCTGGAGCTCCCTTGGTCTCTACTAAGGGCGTCTACTCCTGGTGCATGGTGGGGGCAGGTGGGAGGGGTCTTGGAGCAGAAAGCAGCTGCAGGGAGCCCCTCACCTGCTCCCACGGCCCCCAGCTCCCTGGCAGTTATGGAGAGGTGCACCCGCCCTCCTGCTGGGAGGGAGCTGCGCTGGCAGAGCAGAGCGGCTGTGGGTCGGGACCGAGGGGCATTGGCAGGGAGCTGAGGCCTGGCCACATCCCCGCTGCTCTGGTCGGTGCTGGGTGGGGACCCCCTGAGCCAGCTCCACCCACCCCTGAGGGATGGTTCGTTCCCCGGACCTGATGCCTCGCTAATTAGTGCCGTTAATTTCATCCAATTAGCTGCACGTTGGCCATGAGCGCGGCCCCAGCTGCCTTGACTGTCAGCTGTGCCGGGGCCAGCGCCCCTGGTGCCACCTGTAACGAGGGCAGTCGGGGGAGCTGACCTGGGGCAGGGGCCGTAATTAGCACACGGGGAGCATGGTGACCGGAGCCGAGGGGTAATCTGCAGCCGCGGTAACGAGCGGGCGCCAGGCTGAGCCTAATTGAGTTTGTTTGCTGGTGGTGAGAGCCTCGCCGAGTGCCTGGGGGCAGCGGGCTGGGAGGAGGGGTGTTCCCCGAGGGTCTGGCACCTCGGCTGGCTGCGCTATGGGCAGGGGCACATTCCCAGCCCTCCGTTCCGGGTGGGGAGCAAGGGCCCACCGCCTCCGAGCTGCTGGGGGCAGGGCTGAGGCCAAACACCCGGCTCCTCCCTGCTTTGTGGGGCCGCAGGGCCTGACCTGAGCGTTGTTGCCCCAAGGAAGCCGAGCTCCCCCCTGTCCCCAGGAGGGGGTGCTGCCCTCGGGCATGGCTGGCACCGGCTGTGTCCACACGGGTTAGCGTCTTTGGCCAAGACAGGCAGCACTGTCAGGTGCCGGGAGCTCCTGCGCCCTAGGAGAGAGGCATTGGCTCCAGGCCACCCTGGCGCTCTGTGCCACCCCCATGCCCAGCCCACACATTGACAGCTCTCAGCCCTTCCCTGGCACACCGCGTCATTCATTTACCTGGCTGACAGCCCGGCTGTTCAAAAACAAGCCATCCCGCCGAGGGGCCAGGCCTGTGGCCACCCTGCTGACAGCCAAGCACATCTGCTTCCTGTCTGGCCTGACAGCCCCTTGCCCCCAGCAGGGTGAATTCCCTCCCTGCCGGGAGCAGAACCCCTCTGGGGTGAGGGATGGACCCATGGCAGGGGCAGGATATTCGCCTCCAGCTCCCCACAGAGGGCCCCAAGCCAGGGCAGAGCACACGTCTCTCAGCAGCGTCTGTGGGCATCGGCCCAGAGCTCATGCTCATGGACAGGGGAGGTACCAGGAGGGGCAGTGACCCACCCAGGGTCAGTGGCAGGACTAGAACCCAGGAGTCCTGGCTCCCTGATCTGGGCCATACCAACTAGGCCAGGTTGCCACCTCAGCCCTGTGGGAGGTTTCTGTCACTGGCCAGCCAGCTGTGGGGGTCTGGCTGGGCAGTGAGGGGGGGAGAGCTGGGGGGGCGCAGGACATGTTCAGCAGCACAGCCTCCGGGGGGTAACTGAGGGAGCATGTGTGGGGAGGCTCCCCCCAAACCCCAAATTCAACCGCTGCCCTATGAGAACCAGCCCAAACCAGCGCCAGAGAGTGGGGGAGGGGCTCAGCACAGCCGTGGGGGGCACGTGTGGGGTGCTGAGGGAGGGGCATGCATGGGATATTGGAGGGGCCCCCAATACTCAATACAGGCTGTCCCACCTGGAGAGGCCTCTCCCTGCCAGGGCTTCTGACCCCTCACTGCAGCTACCTGGAGGCTGCCCCCCTTCCTGGGCTGGGAGTGGGGCCGGGCAGTGGGGGGCGCAGCATGTTCCCAGGGGGATGCAGGGCAGGGTGGGGGGGCGGGCTGACTCCCACCGTCCCAGACTCCCCTCCCCAGCCTTGGACAGCATGTGACCCCTCGGGATGACCTTTGCCCTTTCTCCGCAGAGTGCCGCGGCAGCCCCTAGCCCCGTGATGGGGAACATGCCCCCGAACGACGGCATGCCAGGAGGACCCATGCCACCCGGTTTCTTTCAGGTACCCTGCCCCACTGCGCGGCCGGCTGGGGGCCCCATTCCATGCGGATTGCGTGGCGCGCTGTGGGGCATCGCGGCCTCGTGGTGCGCCGTGGGGAGCAGCAAACGCCCAGGGGACAAGGTGCCCGGGGGTGGGCGGTCCCCACAGGGATTCCCCGTGGAGGAAGAGGGCAGCCCCAGTCCTTTCCCTTGGGGTCATGTAACCCCTGGGAGCCAGCGCCGTGCGCTCTGAGACCCAGCCGGCCCTCCACAGCTCTGCCCTGCCAAGGGGGACCCCATGGGCTCCTTGCCAGCTCTGCCCTGGCCCTGCTGCTGGGGACTCTGCTGGGTCGCTGCAGTGCTGGGGCATAGCTGGCACCACTGTCCCTCCTCCGGGCACCTCCAGCAGTGCCAAGGCCTGCTGCCAGCCAAGGGCTGTCCCAGTGCCCAAAGCAAGTGTCAGAGTCACCGTCAGAGCCTACTGCTCCCGAGGGCTGCCTGTTCCCGCGGGGGTGAGGGGAGAGTCGAAAGCAGCAGCCCCCCTCCCTCTCCCCTGCTGCGGTTCAGGAGCAGCCACTGCGCTGCGAAGGGGGCCAGCCCCTCCCCCCCCCCGCCGCCATGTCCTAAGCCTGGCTGCTGGGCCTCCAGTCGGGAGTTGCCTGGCCACCCAGAGGGGTGTGAACTGGTGCTGAGGGACAAGGGCCCTGCTGCTCTGTGGCCAGCGCCCCCCCCGTGCGTAGGAACGGGCTGCCCCCGCAGTGGAGTGGACGTCGCCTGTGCACCTGGCAATCAGAGCTGTGTGCCCAGCTGCACCTCCAAGGGGGCCCAGCCCAAGGTGCTGAGTGTGGGGCTGGCACGTGCTATGGGCACTGTCAGGACACACGGTTGGCTTCAGGCTCACCCGCCCCCTGGGAGTGGAGGACGGGCGGGTTCTGGCCAGGCTGGTGGAGCTGCTAGAGACATGGGGGGCAGAGGAGGTGGAGCCGGGGAGGGGAGCTGATGCCGTGGGCACGGAGGAAGATGCAGCTGGGGAGTGCACAGGGTCGCTGTGTGCACGGGGAGGGTGCCTGGGATGTGTGCAGGAGTGTGTGTGTGTGGGAAGGGTGTGTGTTCAGGAGTGCGTGTGCACCGGGGGGGTGCACAGGGTCAGTGTGTGCACAGGGAGGGTGCCTAGGGTGTGTGTGCAGGAGTGCATGTGCACGGGGGGGCGCACAGGGTTGGTGTGTGCACGGGGAAGGGGGTGTGTGCAGGAGTGCGTGTGCACGGGGAGGTGCACAGAGCGGGTGCCTGGGGTGTGTGTGCAGGAGTGTGTGTGCACGACAGGGGGGGTGCACAGGGTTGGTGTGTGCATGGGGAGAGTGCCTGGGGTGTGTGCAGGAGTGCGTGTGCATGGGGAGGGTGTGTGTGCAGGTGTGCGTGTGCATGGGGGGGCACACAGGGTCGGTGTGTGCACGGGGAGGGTGCCTGGGGTGTGCACGAGGGGGGTTGCACGGAGTGGTGCAGGTGCAGCCAGGGATTGGGGTGTGGGCATTGCTGCGGGTGTCGACGTTGGCAGCTGCTCTGCTCTGGGCTCAGACCCTTGGGGCCCAACTGGCTTCGCTGTGCAGCTGAGAGCCGTGGTGGGGTGGACGGGAAGGGATGTGTGGGGAGACGCTGCCCCCTAGTGTCGAGCCAGCCACGTGCCTCCTTGGCCGTCCCCTGCCGGCCTGCCAGGGCACTGCCGGTGCTGAACGGGAGGCACTGCTGTGCCAAGTCGTTATCTCCTTAGCTGGATAGAAAATGATTTTATTAATTGCATCGTTTAGCCCCGCGCGGCGCCCACGTCCGGATTGGCTGAGCCCGCCCGGCGGGAGCCGGCTCAGTATTGCCACGCTGCCGATGCCATATGGTCCCCATTAGGCCGGGAGCCCTGGGAGGCTGAGTGTTAAATAGGGGCCAGCGGCACTGCCGTGCGGGGATGGGCTCGCTGGCTCCGCCGCAGCCTCATGCCAGTCCCAGCACCGCCGCCCCGAGGAGGAGACAGGAGCCCGATCCCACCTGCGCCTGCCTTGTGCTCAGAGCCGGGTCGCAGCGCCCAGGGGTGGGACATGGGCCCCTCTGCATCTCCGTGGCCGCGGGCCCAGCACCGATGCGCTGGCTGTCGGCGACATGCTGGGGACTTCGGGTAGACGGGCAGGGGCGGGAGAGGCTCTAAGGGCCAGGGTAGCGGAGCCACTGTGCAGCCTGTGCCACGCTGCCCGTGCACGAACCCCTGGCCTGCTCCGGCTGGGCACTGACTCTGCCTTGAGTCTGTGCCAGGCAAGATCCGAGGGAAGCCTGGAGCTCCTCACCTCCCCATGGGGTGGGAGCCAGGCGGGCAGCGTTCTAGGGGCCCTGGGGTCACCGCACCTTCCCCTGCAGGGACAGTCTGCTGGGAACACCGACGGGTGCCCACAGCCCCAGGAGTCGCCTGGCGCTGCCAACATTCAGCTCTGCCAGCTGGAGCTTTTCTCCTGCCCCTCACGCCTGGGGACGAGCGGCCCCCTCCTTGAGTGCTGCTCCGCGGCTGCCCCTGCCCAGCCACACCCGGTGTGCAGAGCCCCCATTTGTAGAGGGGTGCCGGGGGGGGGGGGTTGCTGCCACCTGCAGGTGGACATGGGGACCGGCTTGAGGCCATCCGGCTGTCTGGTGCTTGGGGCTTCCCCTCACCTCTGCCCCGCTCCACAGCGCTGGGGTACCAGCGTCTCCGACGGCAGCTGGAGACACCCACTCCCAGTGCCCAGGTCCTGGGCTGCCCCCCACATGCCAGGCAGCCCACATGTTCCAGACCCCACCTCCCCCGGCATGTCCCCCCCACCCGGGGTGATGGCCGTGGCTCAGCATGGGCGGGCAGTGGCCCCGTGTCCTGGCTCAGGGCAGCAGCCAGGCCGAGGTGAGCGGGGAGCTCAGGTACACTGGGGGGGTGTCTCTGGTTGGCAGCCCCAGGGAGAGGGACCCACCAGCAGGGCCTAGGAGCAGGCCAGGGGCCATGGGCAGCGGGTGATGGGGGCTCGGCCCAGCCCCTCCTTCCTGTAACGCCCTGTGGTTTGTTTCTCTTGAAGGGACCTCCGGGCTCTCAGCCATCACCGCACGCTCAGCCTCCGCCCCACAACCCTGCCGCCCCCATGCTGGGGCCCCACAGCCAGGTAAGGCCGTCTGGAGCGAGCCGGCCCACCGCCCCCCAACAGGCTGGGCCTGGGGAAGAAGCCTGCCGACCCCAGTGTGCGCATCCCCCCCACAAGCCACTCTCTCCCCCGCTTCCTGCATACTCACCCACTCTGCGTGGGGTCGCTCACCTGAGGCTCTGGGGGCTCCTGCGGCCTGGCGGCTGGGCGGACGTTGCCACAGACCCGTGGAGATCCCCAGGTGTACCCCAGCCCCCCGTCTGCACCCCGCTCCACGCAGCCACACACAGCCCAGGGCTGTGCCCAGTGCCCGGCAGATTCCCATTTTCAGGCCCCTCCCACCACCCCCGAGCGCGGGCTCAGCACGGCCCCCCAGGACAGGCAGGGAGTGAGCTCCACTTCCCATGTGCCCTGCCCCGGGCAGCTGCCCGGCCCACCCCGCTCCGCCCGGTGGGAACTGCACAGTGGGTCAGAGCAGGCCCCAGATCATCTGCTTTGCCCTGGCACCCTCCATCCCCCAGCTGGGAGATAGGGGCCTCCAGGGACCCTCAGCCCTCCCCCCCCGCCCCTTCACACGCTGACACCTGCCCCAGCCAGGCCTGAATGCAGGGAGCAAGGCTGGGGCCTGGGATGGGGGGGCAGCCGTGCAGAAGGGCTGGGCCATGCCGCCCCCAGGCCCCGCCAAAGCCAGTGCCAGCGTCTGTGCACAACACAAGGCCCCTGGCCCTTGCACGATCCGGGTGTCTGTCGCTGTGAGGGAGGGGCTGGGGGCGAGTGATGTGGGGAGACCCTTGCAGCTGGGAGGGACCAATGGGGTAAATTGGGGGCAGCAGGGCAGGGGCTTGCCTGGGCACTACTGTGGGGGAGCCCAGCTCTCCCTCAGGGAACGGGACGCCTCAGCCCTTAGGATCCATCCACTCCAGAGGCGCTGGGTCCCTCCGGCCCCCCTGGGCTCTGCTTCACGGGGACTGGGGAGAGTCCTGCCCTGGGGGGGTGAAGGGACAGTCCCTGCGGGACAGCTGGGGGGCTGGCTGGCGGGTGCCAACCTGGGTGCATGGGCCTCTGCGAGGCCATGGCAGCGCAGGCTGCTCCCAGCCCTATCACGGCGGTTCTGCCCAGCGCCCGGAGGGGCCTGCCGCTGGGAGACGCCTCAGAACAAGCCTGGGAGCGAGCTGAAATGCAAACCCCGGGGGCAGAAGCAGAGGGGCCGGGGCAGCAGCCGTAACACCAGCTTCAGGGCAAACCCCCTTGTGTCCGTTGTGTCAACGCAGCGACGCCAGGAACAGCAGCCCCACAACGAGTCCAGATGGCTCCGGGCGGGAGGCACAGGCCGGGCGCTTGGGAAACCTGCCACAGGTCGGCTGGGTGACCTTGGGCAAGTCACTGCCTCAGTTTCCCCATTGCCAAATGGGACACTGCTAGTGATACGGGGCCCCCCGGCAAAGTGCTGAGAGCTCCTCGGGGGAGGAGCTGAGGGGTGCAGTAAGACCCTACCTCTGTCCCGTCCCCTGCGGGCACCAAGCCTCTCGCTTACCCAGGGCCGCGGGACGGGGAATGCTGGGTGCATCCGGTCTGGCTGGGCCTGGACGCCTGGGTTCCTGCCTTGCAGCCTCTAGCCGGGCCACGCATCACTGCCTGCCGTTAGACGCCTCTGAGCAGCGGGTGAGCTCCCAGCTCAGGCCGCCCTGCCCCGGCCCCGGGGGCTCCGTTCTCGTGCCCCGCCCTGGCTGGGCTCTGGGGATGTGCTCTCACCTGCCCCCCTGCTCTGTCTCTTGCAGCCTTTCATGTCCCCTCGCTACCCCGGCGGCCCCCGGCCATCGCTCCGCATGCCAAACCAGGTGAGTCGCCCCGGGGCCCTGAGAGCTGGGGCCCTCGCAGGGCGGGTCGCCCCATGTCCAGGCCAGCTCCCTGCCCAGTCTCTTCAGGCAGTGGGTCAGGGAGTGGAGCCCTAGGTATGGGGGGGGCCTTAGTCAGTCTCCTTCCCCAGGGCGGGGGGGGGGGGGTGGTCGGTCTGTGCCATTTCCCTGGGAGGTGGGGGTGCTCCTTCCCCGGGGGAGCCCGGTCCATGCCTTTCCCTCCTGATGGCTGCAGCTCCAGGCTCACGGCCCTTCTGTTCCCGCAGCCGCCCGTGGGGGTCCCAGGTTCCCAGCCGCTGCTGCCCAACACCATGGACCCCAGCACGAGATCGCAAGGTGAGTCATGCCACCCGCGTGGCCCCTCCCCAGCACGGAATCTCCGGTCTGCTCCCCCCTCTCCCTAGCCACCTCAGGCCCTGTCGGCCCCCAGCTCTGGGGCACCAGCGGGACATGAGTGGGTCGGCCGCCAGGGAGGAGACAAGGGCCCCGGCTGGGAGCAGCCCTTCCCCCAAGGGGGGGACCCTTCACTGCAAAGAGACAGGAGCCCCCAGGAGAGGAGGGGAAGCCCCACACAGCCTAGCCCAGGAGCAGCCCCCCCCCATCCCGTCTCTGTGGGGAAGGATGAGGCCTTGCGCTGGGAGGGCACTTTGGGATTATGACCCCTCACTGGGAGTCCCCTCTCAGTGCTGGGGGCTCCCTGGGGGGAGCAGAGCCCCATGGGAGTGGGGGGTTCAGGGAGCCATGCCCCGGAAGTGGGGGGTTGAGGGAGGTTGGGGGAACAGAGCTCTGGGAGTGGGGGTTTGTGGGGTTCAGGGAGCCATGCCCCGGAAGTTGGGGTTCAGGGGAGCTTATGCCCTGCTGCCTTGTTCACCTTCCCCTCTCCCTTTGCACAGGGCATCCGAATATGGGGGGCCCGATGCAGCGGATGAACCCCCCGCGAGGCATGGCGGGGATGGCTCCTCAGGTGGGTGTTTCC